>NC_057796.1:13156300-13164302 GCF_018294505.1 Triticum aestivum
TCAGGCTTGTGCAGATTTTCGACCTGACGAAGGAAACAAAACATACGTTTTTTAGGTACCGATGAGTTTTTAGATTGAGTACTCAGACACGTGTCAATCATTGAGTGGAACAAAAAAACAGCCTGAAATAATTTTAAAATCAGACATCTGTTGAATAGTCACTCCCTATTTTTGTGGTAGTTCCCTACTAAATATTAAGAAGATGGCATTGGTGGGTAACTTCTTCTGTTTTAAAGTGAATCTAACGGTTGTGGTTTTCTGATGTATAAAATTAAAGTTTAGATATTTCTAATTATTATGGGATTTTAAGTGGATCTAACGGTTGTGGTTTTCTGATGTAGAAAATTAAAGGTTAGATATTTCTAGCATAATGTGGGATTTTCTACCATAAATTTTGTTTGGTTAGCCCGTTAAGTACTTTTTATATATAATAGATATGCATCGTATGCCTACAATATGTATCTAAGGAGGTTTTCTGTTTTTATGTCTATGAAATGCTCTGATAAAATACTTTACTAAACATCTAAGCATAAAGAAAAGTAGAGGAAGCAAATTAACAAAATGGAAAAGGAATTCAAAATTATCGATACATATAAAACTCATAACAAATCTAGCCACGCAAATGCGCGCGCCGCCTGCTAGTTTGTACATATCATGGGCTACTTGGTGCAATTGAAGTATACAGAAAATTATTTAGATATCAGTTGGTAACACCGCTTGAACATATAAAAAAAAGTCAAGTTTAACTATGCCGGCAATCAGCTATAACACTAACATGCATCTCACATTACATGCACGAGCGACAGAAAATTGAAGAGGGGGACAAAACAGAGCAATATGCATTTGCTTCATGAGTTACAGAATAACCCAGGGGGTCTTTTGCATACTTTCCAATGCTAACTTATGCTGCTCAATCCTCTGCCTCTAGTACAGATCCAACGGACGACATGGGTCGGGATCATGGGATCATATCACCCACCGTATCACCAGATATGCACTCAGTTCAACCCCCCCGCCCCCCGGCACGAAAAAATTAAGAACTACTACCTGCAAAAAGAAGTAAGCACTACTAATCTATCTATATCTCTATCACAATAGGGTCGATGTTTTTTTTTGTGCGACACAATGATGTGGCTAAGAAAACATGCTAGCCAGCTAGGAGGACTGCTTGAATGAGAATGCAAGCTGGAGTGAGGCAGCCGCGATTTGGGGTGGTGCGAGTGCAAATGTTACCGAGAAATAAGGCATCCATGGTGGACGGTGCCATACAAGACCAAGTAGGATGGCGTGCAAGAGATAGCTAAAGAGGGGAAACAAATATAACGAGCTCATCCATGTTACACCTCACCCTAGTCTGTAACAACATAAGAGAACTGAATACAATACGGCCCGTCGTTAGATCAATGATGTGGAGCGTAGGTTCGGCTGAACCATGGTTCCGTAAAACATTTTCGAGCGGATGATAGAGCAGAGGAGGCCGTGAGGACGCGCTTGAAGACGGTATTTCTCTCAACATAATCATTAGCCACATGAGTCAAATTGATATTTGATATCAGCGTCTCCACATCCCAATTTATTGTTCCGTGGCAACGCACGGGCATTTAACTAGTCTAGTCTAGGTAGAGAAGGGGGAACCCAACAATTGCACAGATCAATCTTTTCCAGTAAAACAAGGAAGCAAACCAAACAGGCAGCGAGCGACGACCGAAGAATGTTTGATCAGTAGGTGAGCGCGGTGCTGTTGGCGCCGAGCAGCACCTGCTGCGCCTTGAACTGCCTCCACTCGTCGAGCACGTCGTTGAGCCTGTCGATCTTGTCCTGCAGGCCGTGGATGCAGGCTGCGTGGAAGGTGCATATCTCATGGAAGTTGAACTTCTTCCACGCCTCGCACGCGCTATGGAAGTAGGTGGTGTCAACGAGCTGCACGGTCGCCCCGTGCCTCGCGGCCAGCTCGTGCTTCATCTCTCTGAACACCACCTGGTCGTTCTCCCCGGGCCACCGCGTCCTCGCCTCGTACCAGTCCCTGAAGAAGGCCAGGGATGCCGCGGTCGGCCTCGCATACACGAACCCGCCGTTGGCGGCCTTGTCGAGGTCGTACGGGTTGGTGCCGAAATGGTTGTCGCAGCCGAGGGTGATGTCGGCGCCGACTGGGATGCGCAGCAGCGGGTTTCGGAACCACAAGATGTCTAAGTCAGTGAAGAGGAAGGAGTAGCCGAGCGCAAGCACCCGCGCCTGGAATCTGTTGCGCGCCCACATCATGTCCACATAGTCCTTGTCATAGAACATGAGCTCCGTGCCGTTGGGGGCGGCGCCGTTCGCGCCGGAGAGCAGGTGGCAGAGCGGGTGCATGCGCCGGCACCGCTCGAGCCCCTTGGGGTCGGTGGCCACCACCACCAGGTGCTTGAGCAGGGGCTCTGTCCTCACGCCGGTGCGGAAGCTGTCCAGCAACATCTGGAGGAGCGAGCCGGGCAGCGCATGCGCCTCATTGGCGAAGGCCAGGATGACGGTCTTGTCCTCCATGGACGCGCTCCGGAGCAGCTCCGCGAGCCCGTCGTCGTCGCTTGCGACCGCGGCCTACACGCGCGAACGCGATCGATGGTTTCAGTTCCGACATGCGATAAGACAAAGAATCGAAACAGAAGAGAACTGATGTACTCCCTTAGTGATCTAAGCGATCTTATATATTTTCTACGGAGGGAGTATGTACGCACCGTGCTGAGCTTGCTGATGCCGACATCTGCGATGGTGTAGGGGCACGGAGCAGACGGTAGCAGCAGCGCGACAAAGGCTGCCGTGGCCGCTGCCCCTAGAACGAAGCAGAGCAAATTCGTCACGGAGTTCATGGCCAGTGAAGTCATCCGACGAAACTTCCGAGAGTGCAGTCTAGAGTGCACTACTGTGTACGTACGCGAGGCCCTGTGCCTGTTATAAACCTCATCGATGCCGAGATTCCTGTCAGAAATCAAGTAAAAAAGAAAACAAAATGGAGACGTTGTGGCAATTAAAGCCACGGTTGACTCAGATTTCATCTGAGAAGTAAAATATATGGGCTGAGATCGGATATTTGATTCTCAGTACGGCTTCCTGAAATCATCACCGTCCACTAGCATGTGGATCTGTGCTGGTTCATGTATTTCTGCAGGTATAGCAGATGTATTGATGCAGGCAAATAAAGCCAGATCGTGGGCGCATTAAATGAGATGACAGCTGGTCAGGTGAGGCATAACCGCCCAGTCATTTACCTGAGCCGCCTCCTTGCCGACCTGCACTTATTATATCTCGCAAGTCGTTGGACAATCTTGTACTCTAAGTGCAGCCGTTTGCAAGCAAGAACAGTTGACATTTGCTGCAAAAGAACACCCGCAGTGACGACTCTTCGAATTTCAGTCACGGATTTCTATCCCTTGTACACTGTTACGTAAAGTAAGAGACCACATCAGCACCACTAGTTATAACATTGGGAATTCAGATGGCTTATCTAAAGCAAGACACCAAATCGCCACCACTAGTTAGACAAGTAGAGTATCATATACTAGTAGTATTATGCATATGATACTAGTGTATAATACTACCTTGGTAATGCATAGTATCAAAGAATAGTATCATAGATGATCTTATTTATGGCCATGCATGACACAAAGTAATATATCATTTATTATGTTATGGTATCTACCTATGTTACTCTAACCTCTCTCTTTTTTCTTTAATTCTCTAACACATCAGCATGTTTGCTATTACCGAGTGCATGATACCGGCTAAGATACCCCACTATGGCCATCCTTATAACACTAGGGATTCGGACAACTAATCAAAGTTTGCGCCAAACATGTGCGGCAATTGTTGCAAAGAATAATAGCCCAATTTCTGTCACCCATAACGATGGCACTTTCAAATTCAGTCAGGGATTTTTGTCCCTTAAACACACGAACGAAGACTAATTCCTTCGCATCAAGCACACGCGCTATCAAAAGATCTTGATGGGCCACATGAAGTCCGAACAACTGCTCCTTCACATCAGTCAAGGATCTCCTTGTACAGGAAATCCGGGATATTTCCCTTGTTCCCCTTCATGGTCACTATCTCGTATGAAATTTTCTTCCTTAGGTGCTCAAGTTGTGCCTGTTGAAAAAACATGAGAGAAACAACCATTCAGTGCACCAATCGTCTTGTGCATTCAAACTTATTTAGACAACTACAAGTGCCATTTCATACTGGGGTATAGCTAGTTTAACCCAGTCATTGCAACAGTTTAACCCACTCGACTATATTGTAAATATGAAGAAAAAAAATCCGGCCCCATGTCAACGCAGGGGTATTTAGCTAGGTGAGCTGTAGACCAGTAGCTGGTGGGCGACAGGGCAAGCACGCCGCTTCTCCTCTCTGTCTCCTGAGAGGCCTGCGCGCCGAAGAATGGACAAATCTGAGCCATGCCCTCGGCTTTTACTGGTTTCCACAGAGATTGGCTCGCTTAGATTTTAGACCAGTCGGTCGTTGTCGAGGTCGCCAAGGTGATCCTACAACACTGTCGTGGGGCTTGTTCACAATTTTATCTAGGCAAGCCACAAGCGGTGGTGGTCATTGCCTGGGTGGTGCCGCCACCTAGTGAAGGTAAAAAAGCAAGCCAAGATCCGATGGTGTTGCAGCAGGGATAGCCAAAGTCATCTTCGTTCTTGCAGCAGATCTTCTACAAGCGGCGATTAATGATGCCTTCAGACATGGATTAGTACAATTACCTTTCCCAAGACAAAACCAAACTGATTACCCTGTCATTCAATACGCCGACGACACTATAATCATTATGCCTGCATGTCATGACCAAGCGCAAACAATGAAGAATATTCTCACTGACTACACTACATCAATCGGCCTCAAGATCAACTTCCACAAATCAACCTTGATACCTATGAATTGTGATGAGGATTTAAGTAAAGATATTGCACAAATTTTTGGTTGTACAATTGGAAAATGCCCTTCACGTACCTTGGTCTACCCCTGGGAACATCTAAACCCTCTGTCCAAGACCTAATGCCTATTGTATGCGATACGGAAAGAAGGCTCACATCCACACTATCGATGATTTCGTATGGCTCCAAACTTTCTCTACTAAACACGGTTATTACCTAACTAACAATTATTGCACTATGCACACTAAGATTTCCACCAAAAATACTTGAGTTGCTGGATAAACTGAGAAGGAAATGCCTCTGGACAAAGAAGACAGACCAAGGAGAAAAATGTAACTCGCTAGCTGCATGGGATAGAGTTTGCAGACCAAAAAAATGTGCATGACTTGGAATCATAAACCTTAAGATACAAAGTGATGCACTCCTGCTAAAATGTCTACATAAATTTTACAATCGACATGATCTCCCTTCGGTGGAGTTGTTATGGTCCACCTACCACACCAACAAAATTCCACACGCCTCTGACCCATGTGGATCCTTCTGGTGGCGAGATATCCTCAAGTTAACTCCTATATTTAGAGGAATCTCAAAAGTTGAAATGCACTATGGAGACAAGGTACTAATGTGCAAAGATCTATGGCTTGATGAAATCCTAACAGACACACATCCTAGAGCCTTTTCTTATGTGAGAAACGAAGATTGTTCGGTCAAGGATTTCTTGACCATCACTTCCCTTGAAGAAGCATTCTTTCTGCCGCTCTCCAGACAAGCACTTGAGGAAGTACAAGATATGCAAACAATGATGACTCACATTACCATTGAAAACAATCAAAACACAAAGGATGTCTGGACCTACTCTTGGGGGGCCAAAGAGTTTTCAGCGAGCAAATACTACAAATTCTGCTTCCGGGATATGAAGGCCCATAAAACATATCATTGGTTATGGAAATCAAAGGTCACTGCCAAAATCAAGGTCTTTGGTTGGCTCATGCTCTCTGATAGACTAAACACAAGAAACATGTTGAAAACAAGACACTACAACGTTGGTAATAACCTTAACTGTCTGTTGTGTGGAAAAAAAGAAGAAGACATAGATCACATGATCCTCACATGCCCATTCAGCAGGAATTGTTGGTCCACCTTTGGGCTGGACCCTGGTTGTCAAGCCACTTGGCTGTCCTGGCTAGAACAAGCTAAAAACTCTTGGGGCCGACCACTCTTCATGGAAATCATTCTGCAAGCATCCTGGAGCATATGGAAAGAAAGAAATAACAAACTATTCAGAGATATAAACCCCTCATACCACTCTTGGCTGACCAGATTCAAGGAAGATTTTAATCTTCTGCAATATAGGGTTAAGGACAATAAGAAAGAGTTTATCTTCTTAATTTTAGACTCCCTACCCTCTGATTAAAATAACCCCATAGATCTTTACTCTCTCCACCACAAAGTGGGCTGGGGAGAGGCATGTACATGTTGTAACTACACTTTGTAATTGTGTTATGATGTTTAATATATAATAGTGGGAGCCTCTCCCACTGTCTCAGTTCCTCAAAAAAAAGTCAAGACGTCGACTAGGGACCCATTGCAACAAACTTGGACGCATCGAGCCTGATTCATGGACTGATGGAGGGTCTTAACATGGTTAGGGCTGGGATTGGATGGATGTGCAGGGCGGCATGCTTGGTTGGGTGCCTGTGGAAGATTGTGGCCTCCCCGTGGATATGTTTGTGGCCATCGTAGAGGAAATTGTGGCCTTCCCCCGACGAGCAAGAACAATGCAGGTGGTAGCAGGAGGTAGGGGTGGATGCGGGGATGGATATTGACGGTTGCTCGAGGTCGCAGAGAGGAAAGTCAAGAGCATGAAGTTGAGATCGGTTAGGAGTTTGAGTTCTTGTTGGCCTGGCTAGCTCCCCACTTTAGCAATGTATTTTTTTGTGTGCGAGGGGAGCAGTTTGACTTACAGTTTTTTTGGATGTACGAAATTTGACTAGACCGCGGGTTGATTCTAAAAGACGAGGGGCTTCTCTGCAGAAGTGCATGATGGACCAAGTAGGTATAGATATCATGTTCTTCATTATTGTTGGTTTATGTAGATGATCACATCAATAAAATTTCCTAATATTGTGTTTCTAATCCGAGCACCGTAGATTCACCTAAGATGAGGGGACCATAAATGGAAGAGACTAATTATAAATTTTAAAAGCATGTGGTAATGCACGTGCATTCGTAGTAATTGTTATAGCCCAAGGTGAAGTGTGAATAAAAGACACACATAACGCAAGAAAGACAACAATAATAGTCACCCAAAGGCGGCATGAATGACACTATATGCATTTTTGACAATCTTATGTTGTATATAGGAAATTTCCTCATAAAATCTACTGCTAGCTAGCTAAAAACTCAATATATAAGCCATTTGGCTTCGTCTATCGGGTTTCAAGGACACGATGGCTGCGGCCTGGGGGAAGCCTGTTCTGGTGGCGTCCACACGATCCACATCATGTTGGCTCGTACCGTGAAGGCCCTGAAGACATGGCAGCGGGACAGTGTTGGGGTCCTGAGAACTCAGATTGACATTGCGAAGGAGGTTATTTGGAGACTGGACCTCGCTGAGGAGGGTCGGACCCTCTCCTCGGAGGAGCTAGAGCTGAGGCCCAACCTAAAGAATTCATATATTGGCCTTCTTTCCTTCCAGAAAGTGAAGCTTCGCCAACGTTCGCGTCTCACGGGTATCAGGCTTGGAGATGTCAACTCTAAGTTTTTTCGTGCGAAGGTGAATGGCCACCACGGGAAGAACTTCATTCAGATGCTTCGGCCGGAGTAGTGTTTTGCCATCACAGCCGAGGACAAGGAGTAGGTGATCCTCTAACACTAGTAGAAAAAGGCCCATTTGTCCCGGTTCATAAGGCTCATTTATCCTGGTTCGGGAACTGGGACTAAAGGGTCGGTACTAAAGCCCAATACCTTTAGTCCTGGTTCTTATACGAACCGGGACAGATGGGGTTCCACGTGGCCGCTGCGGCTTGCCCAGGCAGGGGGGGCCTTTTGTCCCGGTTGGTAGCACCAACCAGGACCAATAAGCGTCCACGCGTCAG
>NC_057796.1:13164622-13169763 GCF_018294505.1 Triticum aestivum
GGGGGGGGGGGTTGGGGGTTTTGGGGGTTTTCTAGGGTTAATTTAGGGGTTTCATATATTGTGTTAGCTAGCTAATAGGGAGAAGTGTCCTCTCTTATCTCCCTGCTTGGTCGACGCTACGTACTATACGTATAGAGAGGACTCGACATGCTAGCTAGTAAGCAAATGAAGGAAACCATTAAGTAGACAAGATCGTCATGAACAGATACAAAGAGAAGTGATCGACCTCTCTTTCTCCGAGAGATTGGTCGAACAAGTTTTCGTACATCTATCCGACGCTACTAGCTACATATATACAATATAATAACTCTTACAATCCCTAGCATCTGATGTCAAGTTTCACATGGTATTCTCCGTCTTTATCTATGACGTGGTCAAGAAAGAATCCCGCCAATTCCTCTTGAATTGCTTTTATGCGATCTTGTGGTAGGAGTTCATCTCGCAGCTTCCAAAGCTAATTTGAAGAAGGGGGTCAATACATATATATATGAATGAAACTCAACACAAATGATGGTAATAAAATAAAATTGTGAATATTATTGCTTATGGACTTCATAATCTTCTTTAGAGTAGCCCCGCTTAGAGGTCGTCGCATTGTAGATGTATTCGCAAACGTAGAATCCACAAAAATTATTCCCGCCTTCCTGCCACAACCACCTTACGAGAAATAGAGGTCAATTAAACCGATAATCAAGGATTATAAATGGCATTAATGAAACTAGCTAGAATCAATGGGAGATGCACGGAACTAGCTAGTAGTACTTACTTTCGGGTGTGTAAATCGCAGCTTCCCCCGTAGTCCCGGAGCTTCTGCGGTGAACACTTTCCAAACCCTGCGAGAGAAAGAAAATAATTATTACTTGATATGAGGAAATTAACAAAGTTGCCGATATGGTGCGGTAATGATCGACTGAACTTACTTCTCGAGCATTTCAGCCATGGCCGCATACTCCTTGCGATCTTTTCGTCTTGAGTCTAAGACGATTACTAGTCCCTGCTCAAGCTCAATCTCTAGGAGAATAAAGTGGAAGCTGCGCATGCATGCATAACTCATCAATTACATTACTATAACCTCGAGTAATAAGGGAAACCGAATATGCACAAGACAGTAACACTCACTTGAAGTTGTAAGGAAAGAGTATTTTATATTTGTTTTGATTTTGAAGCAACGATTTTAGCAAGTTGGCCTTGGCTTCTTTGGCATCATGTTTAACCGTCCATTCATCTATGAGATTTGTGTTAATGAACCCAATATCATAGACTTGTCTTTTCTTGCATTCGTCGATCTTCAATCTGCATAATATAGTGAGGATAATTATATATACATGCAATGAAAGAGCTGAGCTATATATAGAGACTTAATTACAAAAGTAGTACTTACAGACAGTAGCAAGTGATGATTATTTTATCGAGGGCCTTTTGATTGAAAAAATGGAAGAACCCCTCAAATGGAACAGACAATAGATCAATTCCAACGAGGTCGTGCTCCTCTTTAACTCTCAACGTCAAAATATCCTTCCCATACTTGCAGGTGTCCATGTACCACTTATGGAATCTTCACATCATCGTTGTTAGAGGAGGATGACCAGGTTTGACGAGAGGCGCCCCGTACTGGTATTTGTGTTCGTCCACCTCCATTGTATCAAAATGTGCAGAGTCGGGCAGGTAATCACCAGGATTGGTACCGGGCAGCATCCCTAGCAGATTTGCGACGATATCGCTAGACACCTTCAGCGGGGGGCACGATTGGTTCGCCTGTTCGCCGAGCTGGGGAATTTTTTCCCACTTCTTCGTTCTTGTAACCTTTTGTCACTTGAAGTAGTTCCCGACTGGGGCGCTTCAGGGCATCCAAAGTGTGCTTCAATTTCACCGGATCTATCTTCTCCTCCAGAGGTGGATGTTTCTTAGCTCTTTGCGTTTCAAAGAAGTCCTTCACATAGGCTTGATAAATCTCCGTGTTTTCCTCCACGGTCCTCTCGTATGGTAACTTCTCTAGAGGCTTGAGAGATGGATCGAATCTGTATTGCCTCCCGCCTCTAGCTGTACTGCTAGACGCCGGAGCGGCGGCGGCTGTCTTCCTTTGTTGCTTATGAGGCAGAGAAGGAGGCGGAGTGCTACGACGCGCCGGAGTTGCTAGAGCGGCGTCGGCTCTCTTCCGCCCATGCTGACGAGGCGGAGGAGGAGGCGGGCTGTTCAGACACGCCGACGTAGGCGGAGAAGGAGGCGGAGTGCCGCCACGCGCCGGAGAAGGAGGTGGAGTTCCCTGATCACTCGCCGGAGGAGGAGGCGGAGTGCCCTGACTCGCCGGAGGAGGAGGAGGAGGCGGAGGCGTCTAGTTCGGAAGGTTGATGAGCTCCTTCCACCATAGACATGGAGTCTTTAGAGCAGGACCCAGCCGAGTCTCCCCTTCACCTGTAGGGTGCTCAAGCTCAAGCTCCTCAAATCCCTCCCGTTATTTCATCCACCATCACAAAGCATATCCTTCTGGAATCGGACGACAGTGAAAAGTTGCGCCGGCTTTAGGAGGTGGAACAAAGCCGACATCCGCCTTGACTTTGAAGTTCTGTCATTGCGTCATAAGGTGGTGTTAGAATCCAAATAGTACATGATACGTATATACCATGTACATGTACTGTCCTTTGTTATATATATGAGATCAACGCACCCCTACAGGGCGGTGTGCGATTCCATCAATCCTTTACGTTCTATAGGTGGAAATCTTGAGCCTCCGTGATAGCATCCACGGGGTAGCTAGCAGGAGCCGTGAAGACAGACTCTTAAAGCAGCTCGGTGGAAGCCACGCTGCTTCTACGCTGAGATGGCAGGGTAGCTTTTGGGGTAGCTTCAGCAGGTCGCTTGCTGTGAACTGCTTGTTTCTCTAGCGCTTGTACCCTTGCATGCAGCTTCTGCAGTTGGGTCTGCTCCACTTTCCTTGTCCTCTCCCGGGTTTTGTAACTGCCTGCTTAGGGAAACCCAACCTTCCACGAAACGGAGCCTGGCATGCCTTGTGTCCATCCAGGGTGCTCAGGATTCCCGAGGGCCTGTGTGAGCTCGTCGTTCTCTCTGTCAGGAACGAACGTCCCTTGATGCGCTGCGGCGATATACTCCTGAAGCTTCGTGACGGGTATTTCTAGTTGCTTGTTCGTCCAAACGCACTTCCCTGTTTCAGGGTCCAACGTTCCCCCAACCCCGAAGAACCAAGTCCTTGAACGGTCTGGCCAGTGCAATGTCTCTGGTTCGACCCCTTTATCAAGCAGGTCATTCTCAGCCTTGTCCCACAACGGCAGGGCTTTGAGGTAGCCACCTGACCCATGCGATGGTGAAGCTCCTTCTTTGCAGCATTTTTCTTGTTTGTCGCTCACATGTTCTTACTCTTGTCCGATGTCTTGTGGGCCACAAATGCGTCCCAGTGATCTCTTATCTTCTCAAATCAGCTGGTGAATTCTGGAGTCTTGTCTTTGTCGACAAATGTTGTTTTCAACTCATTCTTCCACCTCCTGAATAGATCTGCCATCTTAGAGTATGAGCCTTGACCAATGGCTCTATAGCTGGCTTCTCCGGATCCTCCTATGGCTGTAGGGCGAAATTTGCCTTCAACACGGTCCAAAGACCATCTTTCTGCCTATCGTTGACATAAGACACCTGAGGGTCTTCGTTCTTAGGTTTATACCATTGGAGGATGCTGATCGGGATCATGTCTCTAATGCCAGAGCCTTCCGAATATCGCTATTTGGAAGGCCTTTGCTGAAATTCGTACCAAAAGACGAATTATCCTATCCGGGACTTCGTTCCAGAACAACTTTGCAAAACTTCGTACCATCATGCCTCGGTTACTTCCGGCTAATGATGAAGCCATGGATTTCTTCAATACTTTGACACAAGGCAACCTGTCGACCCCTCGGCGATCCTCGACCCCTCGACGACCCTCGACCCTCGACCGCTCGGCGACCCACGACCCTCTACCCTAGTTCCCGACACTCGACCCCCTCATGTCACGTTTGTCTAGTGTCAAAGGATTTAACAAAACCATGTCTTCATCATTAAGCGAAAGTAACACGCGCATGTTGGTACAAAGCTCTCCAAAGTTGTTTTGGAACGGAGTCCTAGATAGGATAATTTACTTTTTGGTACAAAATTCAGCAAGAGCCTTCTGAATATTGCTATTTGGAAGGCCTTTTCTGAAATTCGTACCAAAAGGCGAATAATCCTATCCGGGACTCCGTTCCAAAACAACTTTGCAGAACTTCGTACCATCATGCCCCGGTTACTTCCGGCTAATGATGAAGCCATGGATTTCTTCAATACTTTCACACTAGGCAACCTCTCGACCCCTCGGCGATCCACGACCCTCGACCCATCGATGACCCTAAACCGTCGAACCCTCAGCCCCTCGACGACCCTCGAACCATTGACCCTCGAACCCTCGACCCTCGACCCCTCGACGACCCTTGACCCCTCGGTGACCCTCGAACCTCTACCCTAGTTCCCGACCCTCGACCCCTCGGCGATCCTCGACACCCTCGTTCCGGATAAAAATTAAGAAGAGGAAGAAGAAGAAGAAAAGAGGAGAAGAAGAAAAAAAAGGAGAAGAAGGAATAGAGGACAAGAAGCTATTCCTTCTTCTTCCTTCTTCTCCTCTATTCCTTCGTCTTCTCCTCTTTTTTCTTCATCTTCTTCCTGTTCTTATTTATTTCTCCTCTTCTTCCTCTCATCTTCTTCTCCTTCTTCTTCTCCTTCTTCCTCTTCTGATTTTCCTTTTTCCTGTCCTTCTTTTTCTTCTTCTTCCTTCTTCCTCTTTTCTTCCTTTTCCTTATTTTACTTTTTCCTCTCCACTAACCTAAAATGCACTAACAGTACAACAAACCTAAAATGCACTAAATCAACTAACCTAAAATCGATATCTACTAACTTAAATAAAAAATTAATACATATATGAAAAAAAATCATATCATCAACATCATCATATCATCAAACCATCAACATCATCATATCATCATCAACATATATATGAAAAAATGCATATATATGAACAGAGGAGGGCGGGCCGGACCGTAGCGCGGGGCGATGCGGACCGGGGCGGTGACGGCGCGGGGCGGCGCGGCGACGGCGTCGGGCAGCGCGGCGATGGCGTCGGGGATGGG
>NC_057796.1:13170239-13171812 GCF_018294505.1 Triticum aestivum
CGCGGCGACGGCGTCGGGGAAGGGGCAGCGCGTGGCGACGGCGTCGGGGAAGGGGCGCGCGCGGTGATGAGGGCGTCGGAGGCAGGGGCGCGACATTGTCGGGGCTGAGGGGCAGCCTGGCGGCGTCGTCGGGGCGAAGAAGAACTGAAAGAAAAATTTTCACAAGTGCTGATTATGTAGATAGAGCATTGGTCCCGATTCGTGGCACCAACCGGGACCAATGCCCCCCTTTAGTCCCGGTTCGTGCCACCAACCGGGACCAAAGGTCTCTATTTCCTGCCCTTTGGCCTGCTGAAAAGAGACTAAAGGGGGGCACTGGTCCCGGTTGGTGCCACGAACCGGTACCAATGCACCCCTTTAGTCCCGGTTGGTGCCACCAACCGGGACCAAAGGCCTTGCGCTGCCCGCTGCCAAAAGTTTAGTCCCACCTCGCTAGTTGAGAGGAGCTCGGAGTGGTTTATAAGCCCCACTGCGGCTGCCCTCTCGAGCTCCTCTCAAATGCAGGCTTACGGGCCTAATCTCACGCTATGCTGCCTGTGCGCCTACTGGGCCTTCTGCGGTCCTGAATCTTGGCCCTTGGTTGGGTTTCTAGTCGTATTCAGGCTGTGGTGGCCCAATAGGTGGCAGTTTTTTTTGTTTTTTTCTAGTTTTTTCGTTTTGTTTTTTGCATTATTTATTTTCTTTTGTTTTTTGCTTTATTTTTTAATTCTTTTTGCTTTTAGGTCAGAAAAATGGAACTTTCTGTTAGTGCCATTAGTTTTCAAATTTGAATAGTTTAGATTTGAATTATTTGAAATTTGTGTGAATCACTACTTTGAGATTAACTTTACTATAAAGATAGATTTTGGAGCGACACTTTTTCCTGCTATTTAATATTTACTGTGTTTTATCATTATATTCAAAAACAATTTTTGTTATGTTAGTTTCTAACAAAAATATCTTTGACAATTCTTTGTGCTATTAAAGTTTCTAACAAAAAAAGTTCCTTATGAAAATGCTTTTTGCTTTTAATGTTTTTAACAGAAAATACTTTGATAATTTTAGTTGCATAATTTTTAGTTTATTATTTTTGCTATTAGAGTTTCATAAAAGTTTTCTAGTTCATTCTTTTTTATATTAGTTCATTCTTTGAGCTAAATGACCCTGATATTGAAAAGCACTTCAGATTAACTCTGAAGAGGTTGAAAATTGCATGGTGTCATCATTTCATGCACATAGCATGTGCTAAAATGTTGAGAGGGTTACGGGAAAAACTGGATGCCCTTCGTGTACAAAATGTACAATCTCTTTCGATGTAGCAGGGTTCCGGACGAAAACTCATTTGTTACAAAGGGATTTCATTATTTTGAACTTATTTGAACTCCATACTTTTTGTGTGTTCAAAATGCACCATTCAAAGCCACATCATCAATTTTCAACCCTTTCTTACTTCATTTGTTATTTTTCATGCATTTACTGATTTTTTTGAGCTATATGCCCCTGAAATTGAAAAGCACTTCAAATGAACTCTGAAGAGGTTGAAAGTTGGCATGGTATCATCATTTCACCCACATAGCATGTGCTGAAAAGTTTA
>NC_057796.1:13172021-13173788 GCF_018294505.1 Triticum aestivum
TACAAAATGGACAATCTCTTTCGAAGTATCAGGGTTTCAGACGAAAACTTATCTGTTACAAAGGGATTTCATTTTTTTGAACTTATTTGAACTCCAGACTTTTTGTGTGTTCAAAATGCACCATTCAAAGCCGCATCATCAATTTTCAACCCTTTCTAACTTCATTAGTTATTTTTCGTGCATTTACTAATTTTTTTGAGCTATATGACCCTGAAATTCAAAAGCACTTCAAATGAACTCTGAAAAGGTTGAAAGTTGTCATGGTATCATCATTTCACCCACATAGCATGTGCTAAAAAGTTGAGAGGGTTACGGCAAAAACAGGATGCACTTCGTGTACAAAACGGACAATCTCTTTCAAAGTATCATGGTTTCATACGGAAACTCGTCTGTTACAAAAGGCATTTCAATTCTTCACATGTAACTGCAGTGAAATTCTAGATCAAAGGAATCATCATAATATTTGTGGAGAGAAAGTCTTCACATTTTCTTCGCTTGTGTCCTTTGCTTATTGCGCCGTAACCATGGATATTCTTCATCGCTTAACAGGATGCTTGGGTCAGCCTTGACTTTGAAGGGAGGAATTTCATGAAACTTTTCATAATCTTCAGACATGTCTGTCTTGCCCTCCAATCCCACGATGTCTCTTTTTCCTAAAAGAACTGTGTGGCGCTTTGGCTCATCGTATGATGTATTCGCTTCTTTATCTTTTCTTTTTCTCGGTTTAGTAGACATGTCCTTCACATAGAAAACCTACGCCACATCATTGGCTAGGACGAACGGTTCGCCTGTGTACCCAAGATTGTTCAGATCCACTGTTGTCATTCCGTACTGTGGGTCTACCGGTACCCCGCCTCCTGACAGATTGACCTATTTGCACTTAATCTTGTCCGTAGTCAAGTTCCCATATGTCCACTATGTAACCATAATATGTGTCCTTTCCCCTATTGGTTGCTGCATCAAAGCGGACACCGCTGTTTTGGTTGGTGCTCTTTTGATCTTGGGCGATCGTGTAAAATGTATTCCCATTTATCTCGTATCCTTTGTAAGTCAATACAGTCGAAGATGGTCCCCTAGACAATGAGTACATCTCATCAGAAACAGTGTTGCCACCTCTGAGACGTGTTTCCAACCAACTGCCAAAAGTCCTGATGTGTTCACATGTAATCCAGTCGTCAAACTGCTCCAGGTGTTTGGAGTGCAGACTGTTCTTGTGTTTATCGACATATGGGGTCACTGAGGGAGTTCTGGATTAGGGACTCCTCGGACAGCCGGACTATGTACTTTGGCCGGACTGTTGGACTATGAAGATACAAGATTGAAGACTTCGTCCCATGTCCGGGTGGGACTCTCCTTTGCGTGGAAGGCAAGCTTGGAAATTCGGATGTGTAGATCTCCTCCCTTGTAACCGACTCTGTGTAACCCTACACTAGAAGGAAATGGGGCTTTTACCCCGGTTTGTAAGGGCCTTTTGTCCCGGTTTTCGAACCGGGACTACAGGGTCGTTACTAAAGCCCTAACCCTTTAGTCCCGGTTCTTACACGAACCAGGACAGAAGGTCCTCCACGTGGCCGCTGCTGCCAGCCCAGGCAGGGGGGCCTTTGGTCCCGGTTGGTGCCACCAACCGGTACCAATAGGCAGGGCCTTTTTTCCCGGTTGGTGCCACCAACCGGGACCAATAGGCAGGGCCTTTTGTCCCGGTTGGTGTCACCAACCGGGACCAATAGGCATCCACGCGTCAGCTTATAAGGGGCTGGGGTTTTTGTT
>NC_057796.1:13174023-13179223 GCF_018294505.1 Triticum aestivum
TAATTTAGGTGTTTCATATATTGTGTTAGCTAGCTAATTAATAGAGAGAAGTGTCCTCTCTTATCTCCGTGCTTGGTCGACACTACGTACTATATACGTATGGAGAGGACTAGACACGCTATCTAGTAATAAAATGAAGGAAACAGAAGATCGTCATGAACATATGCATACAGAGAGAAGTGATATCGACCACCTCTCCTTCTTCGAGAGATTGGTCGAACAACAAGTTCTCGTATATCTATCCGACACTACCGGCTACATATATACAATAATTATCTCTTACAATACAATCTCCTAATTAAATTGTAAGAACACAGGGTCCACATAGTCTGTTTTCAGCGATCACGTGGTCACGGAAGAATGCCGCCAATTCCTCTTGAATTGCTCGCATACGATCTGGTGCTAGGAGTTGATCCCGCTTCTGAAACATCTAATTTGAAGAAGGGGGTCAATACATATATATATGAATAAATGAAACTCAACAGAAATGATGGTAATAAAATAAAATTGTGAATATTATTGCTTACGCACTTCATATTGTTCGTCTGAGTAGCCCCGCTCACAGGTCGTGTAGCGGATGGACTCGCAAACGTAGTATCCACAGTAATTATTCCCGGCTTCCTGCCACAACCACTTTACAAGAAATAGAGGTCAATCAAACTTATAAGCAAGCATGCTAAATGGTATTGATGAAACTAGCGCTTGAATCACTAGGAGATGCGCGGAACATGCTACTATAGTACTTACTTTCGGGTGTTTAAATTGCAGCTTCTTCGGCAGTCCCGGAGCTTTTGTGGTGAATTTTCTCCAAACCCTGCCAGACAAAGAAAACAATTACTTGATATCAGGAAATGAACAAAGTTGCTGATATGGTGGATAATGATCGATTTAACTTACTTCTCGAGCATTTGATTCATGTTCGCATAGTCCTGGGGATCTTTTCGTCTCGAGTCTAAGACGGTTACTACTCCCTGCTCAAGCTTAATCTATAGGAGAATATAGTGGAAGCTGCGCGTGCATGCATAAGTCATCAATTACATTACCATAACCTGGACTAATAAGGGAAACCGAATATGCACAAGACAGTAACACTCACATGAAGTTGTAAGGAAAGAGTATTATATCTTTATTTTGATTTAATACCAACAATCGTAGCAAGTTGGCCTCGGCTTCTTTGGCATGTTCTTCAACTGTATATGCATCTATGAAATTTGTGTTAATGAACCCAATATCACCGATTTGTCTTTTCTTCAATTCGGCGATCTTCAATCTGCATAATATAGTGAGGATAATTATAATACATGCAATGAAAAAGCTGACCTATATAGAGAGACTTAATGACAGAAGTAGTACTACTTACAGACAGTAGCAAGTGATCGTTGTTTTATCGAGGGCCTTTTGATTGTAAAACTGGAAGAAATCCTCAAATGGAACATTCAGCAGATCAATTCCAACGAGGTCATGCTCCGGTTTAACTCTCAGCGTCAAAGTATTCATCCCATCAGACTCTCTGCAGGTTTTCATGTACCAATCATGTAATCTTCGCATCATCGTTGATAGAGATCTTTCATCTTTGACGAGAGGCTTCCCGTAATGGTATTTGTGTTCGTCGACCTCCATGATTTCATAATGTACATCGTCGGGCAGGTAATCTCCAAGATTGCTATAACCGGCCACCATCCTCAGATCATTAGCGACGATGTCGCTAGACTCCTTGAGCGGGGGGCACGATTGGTTCGCTTGTTCGCCGAGCTGGGCAATTTTTTTCCCAGCTCATCGTTCTTTTAACCTTTGATCATTGACAGTACTTCCCGACCGCTCCGCTTCGGCATATGTCTTTGCAAGAATGCGCTCTTAGTTGCCTCTCGGCGGAGACTTTGGTGGTTTTGTCAGGGCAGCCAGAGTGCGCTTTGCTTTCACCGGATCTACCTTCTCCTCCGGAGGTGGATGTTTCTTTGCTTTCACCCCTTCAAAGAAGTTCTTCACTTCGGCTTGCATGATCTTCCTGGTTTCCTCCTTGGTCCTCTCGTATGGTAACTTCTCTGGAGTCTTCAGAGAAGGACCGAATCTGTATTGCCTCCCGCCTCTGGCAGCTGTACTGCTAGACGCCGGCAGAGCAGACGGAGCGGCTGCGGCTGTCTTCTTTCCTTGCTTACGAGGCGGAGGAGAAGGACTACGACGCGCCGGATCAGCCGGAGCGGCAGCGGGTCTCTTCCGCCCTTGCTGACGAGGCGGAGAAGGAGGAGGCTGGCTGCTCTGGCACGCCGGCGCAGGCGGAGAAGGAGGCGGAGTGTCGCCACGCGCCGGAGAAGGAGGCTGATGAGTTCCCTGATCACTCGCCGGAGGAGGAGGCGGAGTGCCGCCACGCGCCGGAGAAGGAGGCTGAGTACCCTGATCACTCGCCAGAGGAGGAGGCGGAGTGCCCTTACTCGCCGGAGCCGTCCAGTTCGGAAGGTTGATGAGCTCCTTCCGCCATAGGCATGGAGTCTTCAGAGCAGAACCCAGCTGAGTCTCCCCTTCACCGGTAGCGTGGTCAAGCTGGAGCTCCTCAAATCCCTCCGTTATTTCATCCACCATCACCCTAGCATATCCTTCTGGAATCGGCCCGCAGTGGTAGGTTGCACCGGGTTCAGGAGGTAAAACAGAGCCAACAACCGCCTTGACTTTGAAGTTCTGCCATTCCGCCATAAGGTGGCAATGTTGAGACTCTGTGATAGCATCCACGGGGTAGCTAGCAGGAGCCGTCAAGACATGCTCCAGCTGAAGCAGCTCGGTGGAAGCCACGCTGCTTCTCCGCTGAGATGGCGGTGTAGCTTCTGGGGTAGTTTCGGCATGTCGATTGCCGTCTCGTTCCTCTAGCGCTTGAACCCTTTCATGCAGCTTCTGAATTTGGATCTGCTCCACTTTTTTCCTCCTCTCCTGGCTTTTGTAACCGCCCGCGTCCGGAAAACCAGCCTTCCACGGAATGGAGCCTGGCGTGCCTCGTGTCCATCCAGGGTGCTCAGGATTCCCGAGGGCCATTGTGAGCTCGTCGTTCTCTCTGTCTGGAACGAACGTTCCTTCCTGTGCTGCATCGATATATTGCTGAATCTTCTTGACTGGTATTCTCAAAATCTCGTTCGTCCAAACGCACCTCCCTGATACAGGGTCCAAGGTTCCGCCAGCCCCGAAGAACCAAGTCCGGCAACGGTCTGTCCAGTTCATTGTCTGTGGTTCGATCCCTTTTTCAAGCAGATCATTCTCAGCCTTGGCCCACTTAGGTCGGGCTTTGAGGTAGCCACCTGACCCCGTGCGATGGTGAAGCTTCTTCTTCGCAGCATTCTTCTTGTTTGTCGCTGACACCTTCTTACTCTTTTTCCGATGTCTTGTGGGCCACAAATGCGGGCCAGTGATCTCTGATCTTCTCATACCGGCCGATGAATTCTGGTGTCTCTTCTTTGTCGACAAACGTTTTCAGCTCATTCTTCCACCTCCTGAATAGGTCTTCCATCTTCTTAAGAGCATGAGACTTGATTAATTGCTCTTTAAGTGGCTTCTCCGGAACCTCCTCTGGCGGTAGGGTGAAATTTGCCTTCAGCTCAGTCCAAAGATCATCTTTCTGCATATCATTGACATAAGACACCTCAGGGTCTTCCTTCTTAGGCTTATACCATTGGTGGATGCTGATCGGGATCTTGTCCCTAACTAGAACCCCGCACTGAGCAGCAAATGCATCCTTTGTCCGGATGGGTTCAATCGGTTGGCCGTCGCGCGCGATTGCTGTGATCTCAAACCTTTCATCCGAGGGCAACTTTCTCTTCGTGCCTCGTCTCTTTACCGCAGTTGTGCTCGATCCGGAGGGCTAGAAAAAAGAAGAAAGACGAGTGTTAATTAATATGTGTACATACCAAAACAATGAATGCATCAATTAGCTAGTCAGCATAGGCTTAACTAATATATTTACCTGGCCGGACTCTGTTCGGTCACCGGAGCCGTCACCATGGGCTCCTTCGTGCACCAGCATTGGGTCACCGGAGCCATCATAATCATGTCTTTCCTCCTCCACTCTTCGATCACCGTAGCCTGCTTCTTCACCCTGTTCTTCCAGACCATCATTGTCGTTAAGATACGACAAGATATCACCTCCGGCTAAGATTATGTCCCCCAACACCTCTTCTGCTTGCTCGTCTCGTCCGTGCTCCATTGTTTCTGCAAATATTACAACATGGCAATTATTACACAAACATGACAGCAGGTGGATATATTAGTGCAAACGTAGACCTTGCTTATTCCGGGTTTGGGGTGGCCTCGGCAACGCTTCAAGGGTAGGGGCGCGGCGGGAGGGGGTAGGAGACCGACATCGTTTTTTTCTAGGGTTTGGGTGTCAACGAGAGTTTTGGTCGAGCGAGAGGGCCGGGGGGTGCTCCCGTGGTATAAGTTATCACGGTCGAGAGGGGGTATAAATATCGACCGTCCATCATGTCGAAGTTATCTGGGAGGGAGTTATATATATTGACAACGACGACATACATACATGGGAAAATAATGTTATCGGGGTGGGGGTATATCGACCCCCCCACGTGTTGAAGTTATCGGGAGGGGGTTATATCGACAACGACGACATACGTACATGGGAAAATAATATTATCGGGGAGGGGGTATATCGACCCCCCCTCCTATTGAAGTTATCGGGAGAGGGGTATATCGACGACGACAGACCCGATAAAACATAAGAAAACGAAGAAGAAATAAAAAGAGGAGAAGAAGAAAAGGAATAGAGGATAAGATCGAAGAAAAAAAAGAATAAAAAAAAGAGGAGAAGGAAAAAGGAATAGAGGAGAGAAGAAGAAAAAATAGAATTTTTCTATTTTTTCTTCTTCTCTTCTATTCATTTCTTCTTCTCCTCTTCTTTTTCTTCTTTTTTCCTCTTCTTGTTTATTTCTCCTCGTCTTCCTGTCCTCTTCTTCTCCTTTCTTCCTCTTCTTATTTTCCTTTTTCCTCTAATTCATAAAAAAATGTTCAAATAGAAAATTTCGAAAAAAAGTAAAGGTTTTGCCTAATGCATTGTTCATATGAATATACAAACATTTGCATATTCTACAATAATTAATATCACCAAAAAAATCTATGAACAGAAAAAAATCCTAACTTTTCTAAAAATCTATCTTTTGCATATATACATGAACATATATATACACAGAGAACATATATACATACATAT
>NC_057796.1:13180421-13195547 GCF_018294505.1 Triticum aestivum
AAATTCTTTTTGCTTTTAATGATTTTGAACAGAAAATACTTCGATAATTTTAGTTGCATAAATTTTATATGATTTTAGTTTCAATAATACTAGAGATTTCTTATAATGTTTTGAACAGAAAATACTTTGTTAATTTTAGTTTCATAAATTTTATTAAAGTTTATTTTATTTTGTCGGAACACAAGAAGTCCGGAGTTGTAATAAGTTATTAAAAATAAAAAAGAGGCGCAATGCTCGTTGATTTGCTTCAAGCCTTTCGGAATAGTGTAGACTGCACTGCACATAGCTCCATGCAGTCTACCTTATTCCTCAAGGCTTGAAGCTAAGCAACGTGAGCATTGCGCCTCTTCTTCATCGTCTCTGCACTCAGGGCTTATAAACCGCTCCTAGTGCCTCTCAGCTAGCGAGGTGGGACTAAAAATTTGCTTAGTAAGAAACTCTAGTACCGGTTCGTGCCACGAACCGGTACTAAAGGTGCTCGTGGGGCCACAGCCTCATTAGTACCGGTTCGTGGCACCAACCGGGACCAAAGGGTGGAATTGGTCCCGGTTCGTGCCACCAACCGGGATCAATGGCCTTGCACAGCGGCGTGGTGGTGGGAGTTTAGTCCCACCTCGCTAGCTGAGCGAGAGCCGCACCTGTTTATAAGGTGCGGTGCGCCTGAGTTGTCGAGCTCCTCTCTAAAGCAGGCTTACGGGCCTAACCTCTCTGTACATGCCTGTGGGCCTACTGGGCCTTTTGCGGGCCTGAATCCTGGCCCATGGATGGGTTTCTAATCGTATTCAGGCCGTGGTGGCCCAGTAGGTAGCATAATTTTTAATTTTTAGCCTGTTATTTTTCATGCATTTACTAATTATTTTGAGCTATAAGACCCTAAAATTGAAAAGCATTTCAAATGAACTCTGAAAAGGTTGAAAGTTGGCATGGTATCATCATTTCATCCACATAGCATGTGCAAGAAAGTTGAGAGGGTTACGGCAAAAACTAGATGCACTTCGTGTACAAAACGGACAATGGTATCATACTCGTCTGTTACAAAGTTGGCATGGTATCATCATAATAGTTGCGGGAGAAAGTCTTCACTTTTTCTTCGCTTGTGTCATTTGCTTATTGCGCCGTAACCATGGATAATCTTCATCGTTTATCAGGATGCTTGGGTCAGCCTTGACTTTGAAGGGAGGAATTTCATGAAACTTTTCATAATCTTCAGACATGTCTGTCTTGCCCTCCACTCCCACAATGTCCCTTTTTCCTGAAATAACTATGTGGCGCTTTGGCTCATCGTATGATGTATCCGCTTCCTTATCTTTTCTTTTGCTCGGTCTGGTAGACATGTCCTTCACATAGATAACCTGTGCCACATCATTGGCTAGGACGAACGGTTCGCCAGTGTACCCAAGATTGTTCAGAGCCACTGTTGTCATTCCGTACTGTGGGTCTACCTGTACCCCGCCTCCTGACAGATTGACCCATTTGCACTTAAACAAAGGGACCTTAAAATCATGTCCGTAGTCAAGTTCCCATATGTCCATTATGTAACCATAATATGTGTCCTTTCCCCTCTCGGTTGCTGCATCAAAGCGGACACCGCTGTTTTGGTTGGTGCTCTTTTGATCTTGCTGTGATCGTGTAAAATGTATTCCCATTTATCTCGTATCCTTTGTAAGTCAATACAGTCGAAGATGGTCCCCTGGACAACAAGTACAACTCATCACAAACAGTGGTGTCACCTCTGAGACGTGTTTCCAACCAATTGCTGAAAGTCCTGATGTGTTCACATGTAATCCAGTCGTCACACTACTCCGGGTGTTTGGAGCGCAGACTGTTCTTGTGTTCATCGACATACGGGGTCAGCAAGGTAGAGTTCTGTAGAACTGTGTAGTGTGCTTGATACCAAGAATATCAGTCCCTGCATATTATTGAGTCCCCTCCAAGCGTGCCTTTTCCAGTCAGTCTGCCCTCATACCGCGATTTAGGGAGACCTATCTTCTTAAGGCCAGGAATGAAGTCAACACAAAACCCAATGACATCCTCTGTTTGATGGCCCATGGAGATGCTTCCTTCTAGCCTAGCGCGGTTACGGACATATTTCTTTAGGACTCCCATGAACCTCTCAAAGGGGAACATATTGTGTAGAAATACGGGCCCCATAATGACAATCTCGTCGACTAGATGAACTAGGACGTGCGTCATGATATTGAAGAAGGATGGTGGGAACACCAGCTCGAAACTGACAAGACATTGTGCCTCATCACTCCTTACCCTTGGTATGATTTCTGGATCGATCACCTTCTGAGAGATTGCATTGAGGAATGCACATAGCTTCACAATGGCTAATCGGACGTTTTCCGGTAGAAGCCCCCTCAATGCAACCGGAAGCAGTTGCGTCATAATCACGTGGCAGTCATGAGACTTTAGGTTTTGGAACTTTTTCTCTGGCATATTTATTATTCCCTTTATATTCGACGAGAAGCCAGTCGGGACCTTCATACTGAGTAGGCATTCAAAGAAAAAATATTTCTCTTCTTTCGTAAGAGCGTAGCTGGCAGGACCTTCATACTGCTTCGGAGGCATGCAGTCTTTTTCGTGCAAACGTTGCAGGTCCTCCCGTGCCTCAGGTGTATCTTTTGTCTTCCCATACACGCCCAAGATGCCTAGCAGGTTCACGCAAAGGTTCTTCGTCACGTGCATCACGTCGATTGAAGAGCGGACCTCTAGCTCTTTCCAGTAGGGTAGGTCCCAAAATATAGATTTCTTCTTCCACATGGGTGCGTGTCCCTCAGCGTCATTTGGAACAGCTAGTCCGCCGAGACCCTTTCCAAAGATTACGTGTAAATCATTGACCATAGTAAGTACGTGATCACCGGTACGCATGGCGGGCTTCTTCCGGTGATCTGCCTCGCCTTTGAAATGCTTGCCTTTCTTTCGACATTGATGGTTGGTCGGAAGAAATCGACGATGGCCCAGGTACACATTCTTCCTGCATTTATCCAGGTATATACTTTCAGTGTCATCTAAACAGTGCGTGCATGCGTGGTATCCCTTGTTTGTCTGTCCTGAAAGGTTACTGAGAGCGGGCCAATCGTTGATGGTTACAAACAGCAACGCGTGCAGGTTAAATTCCTCCTGTTTGTGCTCATCCCACGTACGTACACCGTTTCCATTCCACAGCTGTAAAAGTTCTTCAACTAATGGCCTTAGGTACACATCAATGTCGTTGCCGGGTTGCTTAGGGCCTTGGATGAGAACTGGCATCATAATGAACTTCCGCTTCATGGACATCCAAGGAGGAAGTTTATACATACATAGAGTCACGGGCCAGGTGCTATGATTGCTGCTCTGCTCCCCGAAAGGATTAATGCCATCCGCGCTTAAACCAAACCATACATTCCTTGGGTCAGCTACAAACTCAGCCCAGTACTTTCTCTCGATTTTTCTCCACTGCGACCCGTCAGCGGGTGCTCTCAACTTCCCGTCTTTCTTACGGTCCTCACTGTGCCATCGCATCAACTTGGCATGCTCTTCGTTTCTGAACAAACGTTTCAACCGTGGTGTTATAGGAGCATACCACATCACCTTCGCAGGAACCCTCTTCCTGGGGGGCTGGCCGTCAACATCACCAGGGTCATCTCGTCTGATCATATACCGCAATGCACAGCATACCGGGCATGCGTTCAGATCCTTGTACGCACCGCGGTAGAGGATGCAGTCATTAGGGCATGCATGTATCTTCTGCACCTCCAATCCTAGAGGGCATACGACCTTCTTTGCTGCGTATGTACTGTCGGGCAATTCGTTATCCTTTGGAAGCTTCTTCTTCAATATTTTCAATAGCTTCTCAAATCCTTTGTCAGGCACAGCATTCTCTGCCTTCCACTGCAGCAATTGCAGTACGGTACCGAGCTTTGTGTTGCCATCTTCGCAACTGGGGTACAACCCTTTTTTGTGATCCTCTAACATGCGATCGAACTTCAGCTTCTCCTTTTGACTTTCGCATTGCGTCCTTGCATCGACAATGACCCGGCGGAGATCATCATCATCGGGCACTGGTTCCTCTTGATCTTCAGCAGCTTCCCCCCTTGCAGCATCATTGGGCACATCATCTGGTTCCTCTTGATCTTCAGCAGCTTCCCCGGTTGCAGCATCACCGTATTCAGGGGGCACATAGTTGTCATCGTCCTCTTCTTCTTCACCGTCTTCCATCATAACCCCTATTTCTCCGTTCCTCGTCCAAACATTATAGTGGGGCATGAAACCCTTGTAAAGCAGGTGGGTGTGAAGGATTTTCCGGTCAGAGTAAGACTTCGTATTCCCACATATAGGGCATGGACAACACATAAAACCATTCTGCTTGTTTGCCTCAGCCACTTCGAGAAAATCATGCATGCCCTTAATGTACTCGGAGGTGTGTCTGTCACTGTACATCCATTGCCGGTTTATCTGCGTGCATTATATATAATTAAGTGTGTCAAAAACCATTACAGAGCATCATGAATAGATAATTAAGTGACCAAATTAATAGAAGTTCATCATCACATTAAAACCAAAGTACATACATAGTTCTCATCTAACAACATATATATAGCTCTCCAGAGCATCTAATTAATTAAACCATACGTTGAAACTATGTAAAACATTTCAATGCGAAAACAAATGCGATCATAATCGCAACCAAGGTAACAATTGATCCAACGGCATAATGATACCAAGCCTCGGTATGAATGGCATATTTTCTAATCTTTCTAATCTTCAAGCGCATTGCATCCATCTTGATCTTGTGATCATCGACGACATCCGCAACATGCAACTCCAATATCATCTTCTCCTCCTCAATTTTTTTATTTTTTCCTTCAAGTAATTGTTTTCTTCTTCAACTAAATTTAACCTCTCGACAATAGGGTCGGTTAGAATTTCCGGTTCAACCACCTCCTAGATAAATAAAATCTATGTCACGTTGGTCGGCATATTTATCATAAACATTAAATGAACCAAATAGTTATAAAATGATAATATATACCACATCCGAATCATAGACAGGACGAGGGCCGACGGGGGCGGATACCAAAACCATCGCACTATGTAATAAGAAGGAATAATAAAAGTAACAAAATTAGACAAGTATCTATCTAAAGTAAGAATTTTTTCCTTTCAGAAAGAAGATAAGAACAAGAGGCTCACCACGGTGGTGCTGGCGATGAGATCGGCGCGGGCGATCGACGACGGTGAAGACGGGGACGGGACGTGACGGACCGCTAAACCTAGACAAATCTCGGGGAAAATGGAGCTCGGAGGTCGAGTTTCGAGAGGAGAAAGATTAACTAGTGTGGCTCAGACATTTCATCGAACACCTCATGTGCATAGGAGGTAAGCTAGAGCACCCAAATGCCCTCCCCTCGCCGGCCGAAAAAAACAGAGCACTGTGGAGTTCTCTGCTGTGGTGACGGGGTATATATAGGGAACTCATTGGTCCCGGTTCGTGGCACCAACCGGGACTAAAGGCCTTTGGTCCCGGTTTGTGGCACCAACCGGGACCAATGCCCCCTTTAGTCCCGGTTGGTGGCACCAACCGGGACCAAAGGCCTTGTGCTGCCCCGCGTCAAAAGTTTAGTCCCACCTCGCTAGTTGAGAGGGCTCGAGAGTGGTTTATAAGCGCTGCTGCGCCCACCCTCTCGAGCTCCTCTCTACTGCAGGCTTTCGGGCCTAACCGTTCTCTTTGTCTGTGGGGCCTACTGGGCCTTCTGCGGGCCTGAATCCTGGCCCATGGATGGGTTTCAAGTCGTATTCAGGCCGTGGTGGCCAAGTAGGTGGCATAATTTTTTCTCTGTTTTTTGTTTTCTCTTTTGCTTTATTTGTTTTGTTTTGTTTCTACTTACAACAAAAAACTTATTTATTTTATTTCTAATTACTTATGTATTTTACTTTAATTATTTTATTTTTATTTATTTTACTGCTGCTATTTTTATCTATTTTACTGCTGCTACTTTTATTTAATTTATTAAGGTTTATTTATTTTAGTTACTATAGTTTATTTTATTTTATTTTATTAAGGTTTATTTATTTTTATTTATTTTATTAAGGTTTATTTATTTTATTTACTATAAAAAAATGAACATAGATGCGCCTATAGAGAAAATTCAACCTAAATTCATAATAAATTTCTATGAAATTCAAAGAAATTTACTGTGAATTTAGGTCAAATTCCCTGTATAAGGGCATCTATTTTGACTTTGAGAGGAGCTCAACAAGGCAGAGAGGGACGGGCTTATAAACTGGTGTGAGCGCCCTTCGGTTGGCGAGGTGGGACTAAACACTGGCCGCAACTAGGACCAGCCCTTTAGTCCCGGTTTGTGGTATGAACCGGGACTAAAGGGTGGTGGGCGAGGAGCGTCGCCCATTGGTCCCGGTTTGTCCCACCAACCGGGACCAAAGGGGCCGGACGAACCGGGACCAATGCCCCCACGAGGCCCGGCAGGCCCCTGGCCGCACGAACCGGGACCAATGCTCGCATTAGTCCCGGTTCGTGACTGAACCGGGACTAATGTGGATATTGCCCTGTGACCAAAGCCCAGTTTTCTACTAGTGCTAGCCCCCTCCGGTGTCTATATAAACCGGAGGGTTTAGTCCGTAGGACAACAACAATTACAATCATAGGCTAGCTTCTAGGGTTTAGCCTCTACGATCTCGTGGTAGATCAACTCTTGTAATACTCATATCATCAAGATCAATCAAGCAGGAAGTAGGGTATTACCTCCATCGAGAGGGCCCGAACCTGGGTAAACATTGTCTCCCCCGCCTCCTATTACCATCCGCCTTGGACGCACAGTTCGGGACCCCCTACCCGAGATCCGCCTGTTTTGACACCGACATTGGTGCTTTCATTGAGAGTTCCACTGTGCCGTCATGATAAAGGCTTGATGGCTCCTCCGATCATCGGTAACGGTACGATCCAGGGTGAGGTTTTTCGGCGGCTTCGTACTGCGGGCCAACTCACTTGGCCATCTGGAGCAGATCGAGAGCTACGCCCCTGGCCGTTAGGTCAGGTTTGGAAACTTAAACTATACTGCCGACATCCACGGAGACTTGATCTTCGACGGATTCGATCCCATGTCGGGTGCGCCGCACAGTCACGACGAGCATGACTTAGCTCTGCCGTCGAACGGCTTTCGGGAGATCACACCTGTGGATATACTCCGGCCTTCAATCCGGAGCAGATCGCGCCGTCTGACGACGGGTGGATGGACCCCGCCACGGAGGCCGCACACTCAGCGGCGATAGAACCGAATACTGACTTCACCTCCTATGAGACCTGTGTTGCCGGACCCTTGGATTCGTCCCCGGCCACGGGCTCCGAACCGCCTGCGTCCGTGCCTATCGAATTTGATTGGGCACCAATCATGGAGTTTTCCTCCGCGGATATCTTTCAACACTCGCCCTTGGGCGACATGCTAAATTCGTTAAGGTCTCTCTCCTTGTCAGGAGGCCCTCGGCCGAACCATGTCCGGCTTGAGTGGGAAGCGGACGACGAAGAAATTCGTTCCCCACCCACCACCCACTTAATAGCCACTGTCGACGACTTAACCGACATGCTCGATTTCGGCTCCGAAGACATCGACGGTATGGACGACGATGCAGGAGAAGAACAGGAACC
The DNA here is from genome assembly GCF_018294505.1 of Triticum aestivum. Taxonomy (NCBI): domain Eukaryota; kingdom Viridiplantae; phylum Streptophyta; class Magnoliopsida; order Poales; family Poaceae; genus Triticum; species Triticum aestivum. The sequence goes on from NC_057796.1 coordinate 13,188,070, forward strand.
ACTGCCCACAGGGGGCTGGACTGCCACCTCATCATATGATATATACAAGGTGGACACCCCCAAAGAAAGCGATGGCAATAAGGCAATGGAGGATAATCCCCTCGAGAAGCAACCTAAGCACCGTCGTCATCGTCGCCGCTCTAAGCCCCGCCATAGCGAAAGCAGCGATACCGTACTACAAGAAATATGTCAACTTGCGACCCTCACTATTGCTCACTGAAAGGTCATTGATTTTCATTTGCAACCTTTTTTTGACCAAAAACAGATGGTCAAAAGCTGGCGGTCGTAAACTGAAATTAACGACCTTCTCTGTGAGAAGGTCGTGGAATTCCACGACCAAAACAAAAGGTCATTGTTTCACCACGTCGGATCCGACGTGGCAATCTGACGTGGCAAAATTACGACCAATTGAAAAGGTCGTTGATAAGATTCAGCCCGGTCCAGTTCAATGTTTTACAAGGGCCAAGCCCAACAATTCAGCATTTTTATATATTTTTTTTCTTATTAATTTTGGTCAGCTATATGGGCCAGGCCCAACTATTCGGCCTTTTTAATTTCTGGGCCATTACTATTAATTTTCTATTTTCAGCCATATTATTTTTGCGCTGGTCCCACTGGTCAGATTGGTCCCACTTGTCATGCTGATATCACAATTGGACCCACACATCAGAAATTTCAAAATTTGTCAACCAATTTACATAAGTGGGTCCCCCTGGTCAGGTTTCCATTTCATAGGTATTGAAATTATATACACAATCAATGTTTCAAACAGATTATAGAGCAAATGAAATTCATCCAAAACAACATTAAATATTACAATACATAATATGCTACTCTGACTAATATTACACTCTGCCTGATATTACAATACATAATATGCTACTCTTGCTGATAGGCTTCACGGCTTCACACTTCATACTTCACCTATGCAAAAAAGAAGAAGAATAAGAACCTGTAGGCAGGATCAAACATAGCTTATAAGCAAGAATTGACAATAAGCTCAATTTAACAACACAAGATTTTGATATATTTATACAGTTCATGAGGTCAGCTGACTATTAACGGCTTTCCCATAGATTACAAACAATTATGTGTACAAGGCAATTCAGCATTTAAGTTGGAAGGTGTTCAATGGCAAAACATAACATGATATATACTAAAAAACTTGAACTAGCAATATGCAACTAAATTGGCTATTAATACAGCAAGCATGACATGACAACAACTGCTTGATAGATTTGATTAAACGTGTATGAAGCAGCAGCACGCATAGACAACGGTGGTATATATGAAGGATTATAGATTGCATAACTGGTCAACTAATCTTCCATCTATATTTCTATCAGCAGCACACTAGATAGGCCACACATTTATTCCTACAGTACAGTGAGGTAAAAACAGATTATGGTGCCTGCCAAGTGAGGTAAAAACAGATTATCAGCAGCACACTAGATAGGCCACACATCTATATTTCTATGAGCAGCACACTAGATAGGCCACACATTTATTACATTTACATGGTGGTGGCTGGCTGGCAATCATGGCTGCTAGCTCATGCTGCCAGTGTGCGTGCACATCTCCCCGCTGGAACCAACCAAACCCAAACGAAGCAACAAGTAGCAAACCACACATGTGCTAGTAAACTTCAGTATGAAACAGTTCCTCGCCGAAAAAAACTACCAAAGCATTTCCAAGAATTTCGAAGAAACCGCCTCAAGTCGATTCAGCCAAGGATATTATTTTCCACAAGCAAAAAACTATGGTTGAGCTCGCACATGGGCATGGGGTTTTTTGGGTTTCAAGACACAAATCACAGAACTGGATGGGCATATAGAAGGTACATTGTGAACATACGGCGTCAACCTGCTGGATTTACTTGTCCTCAGTGATGAGTAGCTGCTTCCTCCTTGGGCTTGGTCATCTAGACAGCCAAAAAAACATGCAACTGTAAGAAGATGGATTGATGGTAAAAAGAGTGAAGAATTGTGATTCAGTGAACAGAAAAGTATATGTACATTATAATACTGCAGACAAGAAAATAATAAGCCTAATATGAAGATAAGTGTTTTTCTTATTGATGGCTGTAAGATGGACTGATGGTAAAAAGAGAGAAGAATTGTGATTCAGTGAACAGAAAACAAGACGTTATTATTCAGCAGTGATACTCGATATTTGACATGTATGGTTTCATGTATATACAAAGGCAGAGCAATGTACAAGATAAATCGTTTTATATAAAGCGTGTCCAATCAATATCCAAAATGCTATCGAGCAGAGCATAGAAACAGAGTCCCAAAAATCTAATTATCTGCTGCGGCCCTGAGACGGCCCCTGCAGGTCTTGAGCTATGCATGTATCTTGCACTGTTTATGTACATAGTTTGGATACAGCAGCTCCTATCTTCGCGAGATGCATTGAACAAATGTTCTTGAGTATGCTCTCGCTGAGATCATGAAAGCAAAAGATCCAACAGTGCCTGTCCTTCGCCTGTGCTTCTGCCTTTTTTCCTTTATCTTTTACGCTGCTGTCTCTTGGTTCTGCTTGTTTGAGTGGCTACTAAGTGAGTGGCAAAAAATTGCAAGAAACTCTGTACTTCCTCCATATAGAAAGTATAAGAGTAGTGATCTAAATACTCTTATATTTCTTTTATGGAGGGAGTGCGTCGTGTTGCCGGACGAACCAAGCCTACATTTTGCAACGCGCTTACTTGTAATTTTGGATGCAACAATCAGGTGAATCAGGTTCTTTTAGATAAACACGTATGTATTATATATTACTCCTAAATATAATTCTTTTTAAAGATTTCAATGCGGACTACATACGAAGCAAAATGAGTAAATCTACACTCTTAAATACATCTATAGATACATGTGCAACAGATATTGAAATCTCTAAGAAGTCTTATAACAAGAACAGAGCTGACCAACAGCGTACAGCAATAAAAAACCTGCAAGCCCTAACAATGTTTTCCAGCATACAGCAACGCTAGGGAAGAAACAGATCTACAAATCCTAAAACACAACCGCCAACGTCCCAGTATCAGTATTCAGTACCAAACGCGAAATTCAAAGCCCCCAGGCACAGGCAGGACCTGGCGTGCGTTTCAGCCATCTCAGAAAATGTGCACAGGCAGAATTTGCATATGTGAAAGCAGTCATATAACAAGAATCATGTACCTAAACTGTCTCAGATCTTGTCGACAAGGTTCTGTGATGTCGCTACAAAACTCGGATGCAAAAAGGGTATATACAAAAACTTGTGTTCATATAGGTTCCTATCATGATAGCATTGGCCGATATAACATGCCACAGCTGTGAGCACAAAAAGCTGGGATAAAAGTGGAGGTGGTAGCACGTAGACATCTACAAGTGGTGACATGTTTTGAGACTTCAGTGCATACACAAGCTTTCTTCTATATGTCCACTCAATATTATTTCAAAAATCTATATTAGAGAAAACTTCAGTGCATACAGAAGTTCTCTCAAGTCTCATTGCAAATATCAAGTGCATACACAAGCTTTGATTTGAGTGGGAATGGTATGAAAGGGGCATATAAGGACAATATACTCAAGAATTGCATATCTTTTTTTTTTGAAACGAAAGGGGTTGCCCCCCTGCCCCAACTTTTTATTGAAAAAGCAAAGGCAACCAAAGCACACTGTATACAGCTCTCGGCTCCAGCCAGAAGTAGCCGCAACAGAATTATTACAAAACGATGGAGCTAAAAGTCTGTTGAAACGCCCACAAGAGAACTAAGTAACAGGCCCCTATAGGGAAGGCAAATCACAAGCTATGAAACCCCTATAGGGCTATCGGCATGCCAGGCAATCCTAAGCAACTCCCCGCGATGATGGTCGAGCAGCTTCAAGCATTGGAGGAGTAGCACAGCTTGGGAGTCCACGCACAGGATCTTCCATTGATGGATACGCCTCCCCACCATTCCCAATACACATTTGATACTTCGCCATCTTCTTGCCTGAAACACAATTTCATTCCGAAACAACCATAAGCTCCATAAGGTAGCAGCAGAGATCAGGTTTATTGCATCATAGCATTTTTTTCTTCTTCCAAAAAGGAATAAAAGATTCAAACGATTCTGGTACAGGCATCTTAGTGCAATTAGAAATCACAAGCCAGACTTGCCGGGCCACCACACAATCAAAAAATAGATGATGGATACTCTCAACTTCACTACAGAAGACACATGTCAGGTCCTCCACATGTTGGCGTTTAGCCAAATTGTCCCAGTCAGACTCTTGTTATGCACCATTAACCCAAGAAACACATGGATATTAGGAGGGACTCTAATCCTCCAGATAAAATCTCTCCAGAGAGAGACCACGCCCCCCGAATTAATCACTTTATACATAGATTTCACTGAATATACTCATTTATTTTCCAAGGTCCACACAGGCTTATCAGCCATGTTGGATAAAGGGATACCCTTAACCACCTTAAGCATCTCATTCCAAGAGCACAAGGTATCTTCACTAACACATCTCCTAAAGGTCAGCTTCAAATTCTGCCCATCCCAAACCTGGGCCACAGAGGCATCTTGTTGCTGACAGTTTACAAAGAGGTCCCAAAACCTAGTCTTGAGTGAAAAATCACCCACCCAGGTGTCATGCCAAAAGGAAATTTTTCTCCCATACCCAGGGATCCACCTATAAAAGGTCTTAGCAGCAGAAAACGCCTAGGTAAAGCTTTTCCAGAAGGGAGAGCCTACCCCAGTTCTGGGCCAAAGTATATTTGGTCTATCCACATTATATTTATACTTAAGAAACTTCTTCCAGTCACTATCTCTACCATCAAAGAAACGTTTACTCCAAGCAGCAAGTAAGGACATATTAAACTCCCTAAGATTAGGAACACCCAAGCCTCCCCACTCTTTCTTTTGAGAGACGAGCCCCCACTTGGCCAAGTGGTACTTATGATTGTTACCAACATTACCCCAGAAAAAGTGGGACATTTGAGAAGTAATAGCATCAATTGCTCACTTAGGGAATTTCATAATGGACATTAAGTAAGAAGGAATACTAGCAATGCAGGTAGCAAGTAAAATCAATTTCCCTTTGTAAGACAGGTTTCTCCCCAACCACCCAGCAATATTCCTGATAATTCAATCAATAATTGGTTGGATATCCTCTCTCCCGAGCTTCTTGAAATGTAAAGGAACACCAAAATATTTAAAAGGCAATTCCCCAATTTGACAACAGAAAATTTGAGCAAACTCTTTAGCATTCTCCTCATCAATATTGATGGTATGCAGGTCACTTTTATGAAAGTTGATACAAAGACCAGATAGCTTTTCAAAATAGGCCAGGATCCATTTTAAGTGTCTAGCATGATCAACAGAGGCATCTAAAAAGAGCAGTGTGTCATCAGCATGTTGCAAACTGACCACACCACCAGGCACCACATGAGGCAGAAGCCCTTTAATCAGATTATGGCTAGTAGCTTTCTTCAACATTTTAGAAAAAACATCAGCCACTAAGTTAAAGAGGAGAGGAGTGGAAGGGTCACCTTGTTTCAGCCCTTTCCCTCCCATAAAATGAGGACCAAAAGTATCATTAATTTTCACAGCAAAAGTCCCCTGATGAAGACAGCTACAAACCCAACCTATCCATTTTTTACCAAAACCTCTAGACCTCAACATTTCCACAAGGAAATCCCAATTCACCTTATCATAGGCTTTTTCATAGTCCAATTTTAATACCAGGCCGCTTGAACCAGATCTGTGGATCTCATGAATCACTTCATGAGTTGCATATCTACATAGAAATGATGCTGATCACTTAATTAATTAAGTGAGCAGGCAACAAAGGCAATTGGAAATCTAGGGGCAGGAGGTAGTGAGAGCAACGCATGAGGGATCGTCAAGATGTAGGGGATGGAGGTGTCTCACTTGGTTTCAAAATAAGATGCACACAAAGACAACCACATAAATATAGCAGTGCATAGTACTGAGGAAAATAGGGACATCTCTTTGCCAACATGTATAATTCGAAGCAGCAATAGCGAGCAGAGGAAGATGAGAGGGAGATGGAGATGCTACCTGTCGTGGTGGGTCGGCATGGACGTGCTTGAGCTCGGGGCAGGACCTCTTGGTCGCCCTAGGAGAAGAGCAGCAAACCCCTCATGGCCCTCCTGCTCGCGATGCCGTATAAGCCCGCCACCTAAGAATAGCAAAATATAAGTCTGAACCAGGATATGGATTCAGCAACAATAACCATCGTCAACAAGCACACTTCCTTTCATGTAGGTTTAAAATATGAAAAAAATAGAACATATGGTTCAGCTATAGTCATACCACCTATACAATGATCAGGCAAAGATATATTTTGACCTGAGGACCAGCATGTCTGCCTCAGCAACTATCTAAAATTATCTAATATGCCAACAATTATTTATTGATGCTTCCCACTAAGCTTCATTAGCTACAGGTGAAATGATGAGAGGTCTAGGAAGAGCTAACACCTCATATAATCAACACACAATGATAATAATAATTAAAAGGATGGGTTAAGTATGTGTCAGTAGCAACCTCTAGCGACTTGTACCCAAGTCAGATATACTGACTTAATCTTTGTGATTCTTAGATCTAGTCCTGCTCGTGTTCTTATGTAAATTAGCTCACCAGTGATGTGGCAATTTGTTTCACTGCATGTAACAAGGTCCAGTTGCGCAGCAAGTTTACCGTCCAACCAAACACCCTCTTACAAGCAGAAATGCATTCACTTATGTAACTAAGCGAAGCCAGCAGTCAGGTTGTTGGTCTGGTACTTGTCGAACTAACAATCTATGGATTTTGCAGTCTAAGTGAGATCACTATATACTAATTGCACACAGTTGCAGCAGCGCCATCCAACCAACGGACGAACGAACCGACCCAGTCAGACCAAGAAGGAAAACAAGCAGATCGGATGGGAGGGGGCTGGTTACCACCCTGGCGCGTTTGCCCTTCTCCTGGATGGCATCATCCTTGAGCACCCTCTCCATCTGCCCCAACCACATAGACGGAGAGAAAAAATGTTAGGAATGCGTCACGCTGAACCAGCCACGGAGAAGAGAACTGACTGGGGGCGGTCGGGCGGGGTACCTCGGGGACGGACGATGGGGCCGACGCAGGGGAGAGGGAGGAGGGACGTCAGGGCGTGGTAGGTGCGGCGTCCCGAGCACGGGATGGCGTCGGCAGGGAGCAGGCAGGCAACCGTCTGGTGACGCGGCCGGGCAGACGAGACGCGTTGGCGTCCCGTGACGGAGGTCCATGGCGTGTGCACGCGGGCAGCCCACCTCACTCTGCGTGTGCGACTCCGGTGAGGCACAGGCCAGCGTGCTGGATCTGGGATCTGGCCGCCGCATGTGCTGTTGGGCCTGGGTGCTACTGGGGGTAGGGGAGAAGGGGAGGTGGAGAGGGTGGGGCGTCGGGCGTGTGGGAGGGGAGGGAGCGGAGGCCGGCGGCGATGCGTAAGGTCGTC
>NC_057796.1:13195994-13231595 GCF_018294505.1 Triticum aestivum
GAGCTCCGCTGGAGGGAGGTGGTGGCGCCGATCTCTTTCTCGATCTGGAGGGAGCTGGAGGAAGGAAGGATACAATCTCTCTCTCGATCTGGAATGGATGGATTGGGGAAAAAGGAGGCGCGCGCGGGGGGGGGGGGGGGGGGGGATGCAAAATGACCACGAGAACAGAGCTAGAGTTGGTGTGGAACGGTTGATGACTGTCGTTGGATCCTCGAGCATCCGACGGTGTATAATCCATGATCCGCGTAATATGCCCATGGACCAATCTGAACGCAGCAAACAATTCGAAGACCTTATGACCATCTAAATTGGTCGAAATCATAGATAAGTTTTTCAGAAAAAACCACTTTTCACTTTTCAGTTCTTAAAATGAGTTTTTTTTGTAAAAGACCTACCAAATATTTGTTCAAATGATATCATACTTTTTACAAGTTTACATCTTAGAGTGGCAAATAATGTTGCCTAAGGAAATTTTCATTTTCTTTGGACGGAAAAATCATTTTCCATTTTTCGAGTGCCCCAAATGAGGTTTTTTTCTGAAGGACCTACCAAATAATTGTTGCAAAATTGGACCAAATCATTTTTCTAAAATACTAGGCCATACTTAATTCATAATTGACCAAATGGTTGGGTGTAAAAAGTTTTGATCCACCTCTGGTGAAAAAGACAAATATCCGCCGATTTAGTAGGAGGCGGGTCAAATTTGAACTATAGCTGCCCCATAGTTTGCTATTTATTTTTACCAAAAATCATTTCTAGGTACATAACTATCTATTTAATCAAAGAAACATCAAAAATGTTTCCAAGATTCAACAACTAGCTAGGAACGGTCAAGCCCGCCGTTTTGACCGCATTTTTAAATGGGCATAAAAAATTCAAAAAAAATAAAAAATTGGAAAACCTTCGCATTGTGTCATCATATGTGAACAAGTTACCAGGAAAAATAATAAACTTGTAATACGGCAATTATTTTAAAAAAATGTTGTCAGAAATGAGCTATCATGCGTGAAGATTCATGGCTTTCAAGTCAAATGATCAATCTTATGGCCACATTCATGGCATAGTTTGTTCAAATGATCTCATATTGTGCACAAGGGTGCATCTTGGAATTCCAAACAATGTTGCCTAAGGGAGTTTTCATTTTCTTTGCACGGAAAATTCATTTTCCATTCTTTGAGTGCCCCAAATGAGGTTTTTTTGTGAAGAACCTACCAAATAATTGTTGCAAAATTGGACCAAATCATTTTTCTAAAATACTAGGCCATATTTAATTCACAATTGACCAAATGGTTGGGTGTAAAAAGTTTTGATCCACCTCTGGTGAAAAAGACAAATTTTCGCCGATTCAGTAGGAAGCGGGTCAAATTTGAACTGTAGCTGCCTTATAGTTTGCTCTTTATTTTTTTGAAAAATCATTTCTAGTACATAACTATATATTTAATCAGAGAAACATCAAATTTTTTTCAAGATTCAACAACTAGCTAGGAACGGTCAAGCCCGCCGTTTTGACCACATTTTGAAACGGGCATAAAAAATTCAAAAAAAATCAAAAAATTGGAAAACCTTTGCATTGTGTCATCATATGTGACCAAGTTCCCAGGAAAAATAATAACCTTGTAATGCGGCAGTTATTTTAAAAAAGTGTTCTCAGAAATGAGCTATCATGCGTGAAGATCCGTGGCTTTCAAGCCAAATGATCAATCTTATGGCCACATTCATGGCATAGTTTGTTCAAATGATCTCATATTGTGCACAAGGGTGCATCTTGGAATTCCGAACAATGTTGCCTAAGGGAGTTTTCATTTTCTTTGCACGGAAAATTCATTTCCCATTTTTTGAGTGTCCGAAATGAGGTTTTTTTGTGAGGGAACTACCAAATAATTGTTGCAAAAACGGACCAAATCAATTTTATAAAATACTAGGCCATGTTTAATGCACAATTGACAAAATGGTTGGGTGTAAAAAAAATTATCCACATTTGGTGAAAAAGACAAATTTCCGCGGATTCAGGAGGAAGCGGGTCAAATTTGAACTTCAGCTACCTTATAGTTTGCTCTTTATTTTTTCCAAAAATCATTTATAGGTACATAACTATCTATTTAAGCATAAATACATGGTTTGCTGGTGATAAGCTGAGGTTTCGATGGTGGCCCAGGGCCCCAACTCCAAAGCGCGTAGACTCGCATGCCCGCCGCGTGGTCACCGCGTGACCGTGGCGTTGCCATGCGTTCTCGGAGCCTAGGCATGTCTAGTAGGTTTGGCACTCCCGAGGTAGATGCTTGGAAGAAAATAAAAACAAAAGAATCTCACAAGCAGACCGAACAATGCTCAAACATGAATTAGCACCCAAGTGTTTGATTAGTGGTACGGGAAATGCACATGGCCAATGGGCTTGATTTTTGGCCGAGGATGATCATCTACTAAGGACACTATCTTGGAAAATTTGCAGCTCAAATGGAGGAGCCTAGGTGTCACTTGCTTTGCAACGTACCACACTTGACAGAAATATGAATGTTGAAGCCACACTCACATGTATTGTTACATGGGGCTCAAATTTTGTGGAGAGCAATGATTTGGGAATATAAAAGATGTGGCAAAAATTCAGCTCATTAGGATATGCCTAGCTAGTACTTCCTTCACAACAGTTCGAGTTGAACAAAAAGTTTGGAAATTTGCCGAGGTAGATTTACCAGGCAAATGTAGTTGAATATTGTCATGAGGCAATGATTTGGATAGTAAAGAATGCCCAATTTTTTTGGGATTTTTGGAATGACAGAAATATAAGTTGCTTCAGAACCTAGGGTAAAAATTGACACATGGACATGACACATAGGCAAAACTGATGAGGTGGCGCCTAGTCATAGCAATCCACCACAACTTACAAGGTTATGACCATCTATATTGGTCACGACCAGCTAGAAATAAGGCAGCGGATTAGTGCTGTCTGCTTTGTGACCATTTCGTGTAAGGAAATTACGACCTTTCTAACCAAAATGGTCGATATAGTTTAGCGTTTGGAGCCCTCCGAACAACTTTTGATCAATTGGTCTCAAATAGTCATAGATCTATGACCAATTCTTCTAGGGTCACTGCCAGAATGTCAGGACCGGGTTTTTGGGATATCAATTTCCCAGAAAATGGCCCTTGTGCTCACCAGCCCCAGGATTATTGTTAGCTGATGAGGCACCAACTTGATATGGGAATTCCAAGCAAAATACAAAATGTGTAGTACAAGACCATTGTGGCCTATGAGTACAACAATTGGTTTCTAGTGGTTGATGGCGGAAGCGGTTTGTTGTTCATCTGCGTCTATGGGACTCCATTTCCCACAGGAACAGCTGACCAGGATAACTCCTATCTTCGTGAGGCTGCTATCATCATTGCGTAGGTTCCGGGGCTGTCGTCGCAACGCTCCTCTCGACGCAAGAAATCTGGCCAGGACAATAGCCAAGGAAAAGCCAGTGAGTACTTTTGAATGTACTCGCAAACATTATGAACATAGGTATAATATAACAAATAATGATCATGCTCTGAAATATTCTATGATCACAACGTCAGTCACGAAATAAAAATCCATGATTTACGCAAGCAAGTTGTTCATATGAATATGCAGTAAGGGAGCAGAAATAGAATGCACCGATCTAGCGACGCCTCGAAAGGATAATAATATAAAGCATGCCGCAGTCGGGCGTCTGAGCGACACCACATAAAGGGCTTATACATAAAAGAAATAACAAGCATGCCACAGTCGGGCGTCTATGCGACACCACATAAAGGGCTTATAAATAATAGAAATAACAAGCATGCCACAGTCGGGCGTCTATGCGACACCACATAAAGGGCTTATAAATAATAGAAATAACAAGCATGCCACAGTCGGGCGTCTGTGCGACGACACATAAAGGGCTTATAAATAATTTAAATAACAAGCATGCCATAGTCGGGCGTCTGAGCGACGCCACATAAAGGGCTTATAAGAGAATGATCACAGTGAATATCCATGAGGTAGAACCGTCCCAGGGATACTCAATAATTCAAATAATGTAAATGGTTAGTCCATAATAATAGTGATCATAATCATCATGAGTCACAAGTCATGATCCATGTTCTGGTTTAACAATTTTTCCTCCGAAGACCGACACTAAAACCGACCTTGACCCATCCCAGACTGTAGTCCTTACCCATGGACACGGCTATTTGAATAGATGTATAATCTTTGCAGAGGGTGTACTCTTTACCCACGGGTAACGGATTTCTTTAGTCCATCGGGACTAATTCCGTCTACGGTCTTTTAATTGAAGACACGCCTAACCGCACACACCAGCCTAACTTACCGGTGTCTGGAATCACCCATGACACCCGTTAAGCGAAACTCTAAGTGGGGAGGCTACAACCTCGACTTAGCATGGGATCACAAAATTTATACCGCGCGCAAACTAGGGGAGCTACCCCTTCGGCTACAACCGAAACACCCATGCCCCCGGACCAGGTGGCATGCCTACCGGATGCCTCCGGTATCTTCCACCATGGCCTCTCTGTATGGTGTGTGCTAGGTAAGAGGTTGTCAACTTACTGAACCGTACCCTACCTATGGCAGGGACAAGTGGTAGTACGAAACAAGTATGGGGGCTACTGGAACAAGACTCGATCTACGACCGACTCAGGAGGTTTAAGTATTCCCTGCATGATTAGCATATTAAATGTGTTTCAACCAACAGACAGAATCACCACTCATCATACCTCATCATGCCATACCGGACACAACCGTCTTGACGAGGAACTAGAGACAAGCTCGCGTCTACCCAAGACAGAGACTTTCCCGGCTTCCTTCCGGTAGGCATGAAAGGCATACGAAGATGATTACTATCACAAGCATATCCTTCTAACAGCAAAGAATCTTCATTATGCACTCATGCGTATGATTGTATCGTCACATAAAATAACGAATGCTCCATGTCAAGGTGGTGTTGTAACCGTAACAACACACAAAAATATTATGCCAGGGTTCAGAATGCTTGCCTTCAAGTTGTGGAGAGGCAGGGTGCATCCCAAAAACTTTTTGAAAGTTTTCTTCTCTCTCCAAAAATCCTATTTTCAAAAGTATTCAAATAACACATACTTTAAAAACAGCGCAAAAAGTTGTCCTAGATATTTTTGAAATAAATCTTATAATAAACTAGGTGGAATTTGAGAGAGGTAGGAAAAAGAATTAATTCATTTGGAGTTTTATTTAAAAAGATATAGCCAGTCAAAGTTTAGTCAAAACTCTATTTAAATAAAACAGAAAAAGAAAAACGTTTGGGAGGAGACGTACTTCTGGGTTTACGCTTCCACTTAATCCAGCGTGGACCGGCTCGTGGGTCACTGACAGTGGGTCCCTTGGGCCCACTAGTCAGGTTTGACCAGTCGCCCCCGCCTCCTTCCTCCTCTAGCCGAACAGAGGCTAGGCTCCGGCGATCGACGCCGGCGAACGGCGGCTCCCCACGGGGCCCCGAGGGCAGGGATGGATCCGGCAGTCTAGGGCGATCCTCCCTGTGGTCGAAAGGTTGGCGGGGACGCAGGGAGTCGCCGGCGGCGAGCTTCGCGGCGGACGGCATTTCGGGAGCAATTGGGGGTTTGGGCTCCGGTGGTTTCCGGTCGAGGCTGAGGCGTTGGGTGGCTCCGCACGGTCTAGGAGGGTCTAATGGCGGTGCTGGAAGGGCAGGGGTGGCTCAGCTCACGACGCACGGCACCGGAGTGTGGCGGCGACCGAACCGGCCGGAGACGAGGAAGAAGGCCTCTCCTCATCGATTGCCGACTAAGGGAGCCCTAGGGGGATGGCTTGAGGTTGCCTGGGGTCTTGGAGGAGGACGGGGTCCCTTTTATAGCGGTTGAGGTCGGTTCCGACGGCGGCCGTGGATAGGATCGACGGTGAACCGCCGTTCTGTAGCTGCAGGGCGACGTGGCGGCGACGGGCGCTAGTGGACGAGCTCGCGGATAAGCTTGGACTGCTCCAAGGCGAGCTGGCGAGCGGCTGTGGCTCGGGCGGTGCCGTCCATGGCAGGGGCCTGCCGCCGACGCCGGCGTGCTGCCAAGGGGCTCTACGGCGGCGCTGTAGGGCGCCAGGGGGAAGCTTGGAGCGCTCTGGTGTGTGGACGAGGACGGGCGTGGCTCTGCAGGCGAGCAAGGGCCACGGGCGGGACGCGGTGGCTCGGGTGCACGCACGTGCAAAACGCGCACTCTGGCCGCGCCCAGAGCACGCTCGCCAGGTGTTCGACGTAATGACAACGCATGATAGAGGGTTCCAATCCACATGGTGTTTAACAGTGTGGAGCTATAGACTAGTGTAGAGCCCTGAGACATGCTGGTTTGGTCAGGGGATCAAGCCCACAATGCAAACTAAAAACCAAGCCAAAACTGGCCATGCACACAAGGTGTTTGACAGAATGCTATGGGCATCTAGTCATCTCTTGGGGTGGCCAAAAACTCCAGATCCTAGTCTCTTTAGATGATAGAGAGGGTGGCAATGTTAGTTGGGCAAAACCAGAAACTTGTTAGTGCATGTTTTTGAGAAAACCAATTCTGGGCAGAAACTGAAGGCTATAATTGCATGAACCAAAAATACTCCAATGGGTCCACTCTCCTGGACTTAAGGGTTTTGTAGGGTGGACTATAAGCAGGAAAAAGAATCGTGGGCAACAGAGCAAACAAAAATAGAGTTGCAATAGAAAATGCCAAACTGGACCAGAGAGCAAAAGAGGATGATTTGCTCAAATTTTTCGAAGAACACTCTTGGGTTTTTGCATAAAGTAGAATTATATGCATCTACTGACATCTCCAAACACTTGGAAGAATTTTTAAAGAAATATTTAAATAGGTTATAGTGCAAAATTATCAACTGGACCAGATTTGAAAATTTGGTGTAGAGCTCAAAATCTCCAATGACCAAAAGATATTTTTGCATAAAAGTGATGTGGAAACATCACGTGACATCCCCAAATTTTGGTTGAAATTTTAAAGAAGTATTTGAAAGGGTTACAGTGCAAAAGGGGCTCCATAACTTCTGAAATATCATTTTTAGAAGAATAAAGCTCAGGAAAAACAATTATGCAAATAAACCCACTGATAAAAGAAATGTTTTCTTGAGAGGGTATACAAGTCCAATAATATTTTTGGAAGATTTTCACTTGGGGTAAAAACTTCACAATATCAAAGAAAAGAGAGGTTATGAAATCAAAAGATAAATCCAGAAAATAAAAATTTAATTTCCTGGCAAAATTTTAATAAACAAAATATGGTTAAATTTTTGGGGTGTTACAACACTACCCCCCTTAAGAAAAATCTCGTCCTCGAGATTTGCTAAAAGCTGTTTTGAACAAACATTGCTCTTACCAAAAAAAAATCATCCTACTTATGCAATAAAATGTATCTACAGTGAGAGGGCAATAAGTGGTGTAAAACTACAGTGTGGTATACTAGCGCTATGTGGGAAAAATCCATGGTTTGGGGAAAACGAGAGATTTCTCCGTTGGATATAGTAAATTCTAAATTTCTAAAATACGCTGGTCGTACCCGAGAGTACAGTGCTCCCTCTGGCTGACAGGTGGACCTGGGGCCCACTGTCGGCCTCTTCTTCTACCTCCGGCTCTCTCCTCTTCCTCTCTCCCGCGTGCTTTCCCGCGCTTTCTCCACCGGCGACGTCTAGCGCGTAGGGCATCTAGGTTGTACTGCGGTAGTGCGCGGCGTGCTAGCTGCCGGTGCAGCGTGCACTCACCTCGCGGGCCAGTGCACTGTCGGCACTGCTCGCGGATTCGCCTCCGAACATCAGCGATCGAGCGACGAGCGGCGCTGGTGGACCTCGCCCACCGTACACCGATCTCGAGCTATAAAATGATCGCGGTGCTCCTTTGTTCTTCCTCACACCTGGCCTCGCTTCTCCTTCTCCTCCCTTCTCCTCCATTTCTGTTTGCAGGAGATCGAGACGAGGATCTAATGGCGGAGGTGATGCCGGACTGGTACGTGGTCCTGATGTGCGGAGGGTTGGCGGCGTTGCTGGGGTTCTCCGTGCTCCTGTGCGTGATGATCCTCGATGATCGTCGTGATGCTGCCGCTCGAGTGTTAGCCCTTCGCGCTGGCGGTGATCATGAGAATTAAGTGCGGTGTCAGGTGCTAACTGTTGTCAGTGTGTTGGAGGCAGCTTGTACCCGAGTGATTACCCATTAACCTCTCCTTCAGAGGTGATCAGTTAGGTGTAACATGTGTATGTGCAATAGCAATTAGTGCACGAGGTCGAGTGGTTGCGGTTGTGACTCTGCTGTGGTGCTGCGTGAATAAAAAATCTACGTCGTGAAGAGATATATGCCGCAACGATTCCGGGAAAAATCTCACTTCAGAATTTCCGAGAGTGAAAACAGTTAATCACAATTAACAGCAGTACAAACTACTCACATTAATTGAAACAAAAAATTTAATTCATCGCACAGATTTAGGATACCACGCACAAGTTGCAACACATAATTCAATGCTGGGACAAAAAACATAGCAGTGACGTCTACAATGAAAACGGTAAATGGATAGGGTCCTGAGAAAACGTCTCTGGTACTGGGGCACACTCCTCTTCTATCGGGGGAAGCGGATTGACTAGCCGATGAATGCGCCTCTCCTGGTCGGGCCTCAGTGGTCTGCCAATAGCGATCTGAGGATTTAAATCAGCGAGGCTCTGGAGATAACCCATTACCCGCTGAGTCAAACGCTCTTGAGCGATAACATACTGGGCAAGGTTGGCCAGTACCGGGTCTCTCTCAATTTGTCCACCGGGAAAAGATGCTACTTCTCCGGGTGCTGCACGACTCGGGAAGTAATAATACCCTCGTTCGCTGGCATAGGGCACCGCGAATCGAAGGCGAGCAAGTGCTTCGTATGCAGCAGCTTCTATGGCCATTTGCGGAGTCGGCATAGATTTCCCCACAAAGGAGACTTCCGTTGGGTCTTGGTTTGGGTTTGTGGGACGGATGTGCACCACTGCCCAATATTTCGAGGTGGAAGGGGTGATCCTCGATTTGAGCAACTCGTACTGGGGTGGATGGATGGCACTCATGGTACTGCAGGTAAAGTCCCAAAATATTTTGACAAAACTACCTAGGGTGGCATCTGGAGTTCTCAGATAAATACTGGGGCTCGGCATGGCAAAGGAATGGCTGCGAGAGTTATGCACAAGGTGAGAGATACTTGGCAAGGTCACGAGGTGGCCTTTTTTATATAGCATCTGGGCGGGTTCGTTTATCGCAGTGAAAGGTAACTAGTTTGTCAGTTCTGCTCTTATGGGGGTTGGGGTCAACGCTACAGATATACATATCTCACAAAGTGACGCATCACTGTGGGTGTCGTCGGGGTGGTTTTGGTAGCTGCGCCCGGAATTTAAAAATGCAACTGTACGCTGACGTACTTATGCATGGCTACTATTCAAAAATAGGGGCGCACAAGCAGACAGCATTTAATTATGGTGATACAGGATCACACAAATACAAGGCGTAGAAATACTAAGGCTCGGTACTACTCGAGTGACTTAGTCTACTTCGTTAATATCTAAGCGGGCTTGCCTTGTGGACGTCGAGGCTTCTCCATGGGTTTCACCGTCGGGAATAGCTGGATGAGGTTGAGGGGCTGCAGGGTCGGGGTAGCGATGATGACCATCGCGGAGGTTGTTGGCCACAATCCCGTTGGAGCGTGTTCCCAAAAGGCGACGAAGCACTTCTGGGGACACCAAAGCATTTTGGCCGATGGCTGGGGAAGTCCTCAAGGACTCGATCAGTTGTCCAAACAGCACGACTGGGTTGTTGGCGTCGGGCTCATCTTCTCTTCTTGCCGGGGCTCGGCGAACCAGTTCTCCACGAGCTGCGATCAGATCAAGGGTGATCTGATCGAACAGTTCCTCTAGTGCACTCACATAGCGCACCAGATGCAACAACGCAGGATCCGTCTCGTGATCTCCGTTGGCAACCTGGGGCGGCCTGCCATACCTATCACGGCTAGGGTAGTAGTAGAACGAGTGATAGTTAACTCTAGGCGACAAGTGTCGGAGTTGAACTATAGCCTCTCGAGCTGCTAGTTGGATGGCTTGTGGCTCAAAGGAAGTTGCCCTTCCAGTGAACCTGTAGGGGCGTTCTGGCGATAGACCCCTACCATAGATGTGTACAGTGGCCCAGAATTGACGGCTCTCACCGCTCATGGGTCCTTGGTACAACATATTCTGGGGGCTCTTCTAATGCATAGGCACGGCGGGTGAGGTTTGCGAGGACGGTCACAAAACCTCCAAGGTTGGTTGCTGTGGTCTCATTGTGAACAATGGGTCCAGGCATTTTAGCTTGGTTTGGGGTAGAGGCTGTGCTGTGCTGGGTTGAGGCTAGCGTGCCCTTTTTATAGAAAAAGGGGACGGTTTCTTCCTTCGCACGCTTGCGAATGAGACATTTTAGGTGTCGGTCACTAGCGCGTGATCGACAGGCTAGGCTGATAGGTTGGGCACCGACTGCCAAAAGCGTCGGGGTCACTGTGTGGCTATCTTACACGAGAAGCTTGGCCGGGGTTAGGTTAAGGTCTGGTGGGTTGGTTAACCTAGGTTTTTCGACCTGGCTAAGATAGCATTTAGCCAATGGTCAGCCTGGCTCTGATACAAAGTTTGTCAGGACCGGGTTTTCGGGATATCAATTTCCCAGAAAATGGCCCTTGTGCTCACCAGTCCCAGCATTACTGTTAGCTAATGAGGCACTAACTTGATATGGGAATTCCAAGCAAAATACAAAATGTCTAGTACAAGACCATTGTGGCCTATGAGTACAACAATTGGTTTCTAGTGGTTGATGGCGGAAGCGGTTTGTTGTTCATCTGCGTCTATGGGACTCCATTTCCCACAGGAACAGCTGACCAGGATAACTCCTATCTTCGCGAGGCTGCTATCATCATTGCGTAGGTTCCGGGGCTGTCGTCGCAACGCTCCTCTCCACGCAAGAAATCTGGCCAAGACAATAGCCAAGGAGAAGCCAGTGAGTACTTTTGAATGTACTCGCAAACATTATGAACACAGGTACAATATAACAAATAATGATCATGCTCTGAAATATTGTATGATCACAACGTCAGTCACGAAATAAAAATCCATGATTTACGCAAGCAGGTTGTTCATATGAATATGCAATAAGGGAGCAGAAATAGAATGCACCAATCTGGTGTCTGAAGCGACGCCTCGAAAGGATAATAATATAAAGCATGCCGCAGTCGGGCGTCTGAGCGACACCACATAAAGGGCTTATAAATAAAAAAATAACAAGCATGCCACAGTCGGGCGTCTATGCGACACCACATAAAGGGGTTATAAATAATAGAAATAACAAGCATGCCACAGTCGGGCGTCTATGCGACACCACATAAAGGGCTTATAAATAATAGAAATAACAAGCATGCCACAGTCGGGCGTCTATGCGACACCACATAAAGGGCTTATAAATAATAGAAATAACAAGCATGCCACAGTCGGGCGTCTGTGCGACACCACATAAAGGGCTTGTAAATAATTTAAATAACAAGCATGCCATAGTCGGCGTCTGAGCGACGCCACATAAAGGGCTTATAAGAGAATGAACACAGTGAACATCCAGGAGGTAGAATCGTCCCAGGGATACTCAATAATTCAAATAATGTAAATGGTTAGTCCATAATCATAGTGATCATAATCATGATGAGTCACAAGTCATGATCGATGTTCTGGTTTAGCAATTTTTCCTCCGAAGACCGACACTTGACCCATCCCAGACTGTAGTCCTTACCCATGGACACGGCTATTCGAATAGATGTATAATCTCTGCAGAGGGTGTACTCTTTACCCACGGGTAACGGATTTCTTTAGTCCATCGAGACTAATTCCGTCTACGGTCTTTTAATTGAAAACACGCCTAACCGCACACACCAGCCTAACTTACCGGTGTCTGGAATCACCCATGACACCTGTTAAGCGAAACTCTAAGTGGGGAGGCTACAACCTCGACTTAGCATGGGATCACAAAATTTATACCGCGCGCAAACTAGGGGAGCTACCCCTTCGGCTACAACCGAAACACCCATGCCCCCGGACCAGGTGGCATGCCTACCGGTATCTTCCACCACGGCCTCTCTGTACGGTGTGTGCTAGGTAAGAGGTTGTCAACTTACTGAACCGTACCCTACCTATGGCAGGGACAAGTGGTAGTACGAAACAAGTATGGGGGTTACTGGAACAAGACTCGATCTACAGCCGACTCAGGAGGTTTAAGTATTCCCTGCATGATTAGCATAGTAAATGTGTTTCAACCAACAGACAGAATCACCACTCATCATACCTCATCATGCCATACCGGACACAACCATCTTGACGAGGAACTAGAGACAAGCTCGTGTCTACCCAAGACAGAGACTTTCCCGGCTTCCTTCCGGTAGGCATGAAAGGCATACGAAGATGATTACTATCACAAGCATATCCATTCTAACAGCAAAGAATCTTCATTATGCACTCATGCGTATGATTGCATCGTCACATAAAATAACGAATGCTCCATGTCAAGGTGGTGTTGTAACCGTAACAACACACAAAAATATTATGCCAGGGTTTAGAATGCTTGGCTTCAAGTTGTGGAGAGGCAGGGTGCATCCCAAAAACTTTTTGAAAGTTTTCTTCTCTCTCCAAAAATCCTATTTTCAAAAATATTCAAATAACACATACTTTAAAAACAGCGCAAAAAGTTGTCCTAGATATTTGTGAAATAAATCTTATAATAAACTAGGTGGAATTTGAGAGAGGTAGGAAAAAGAATTAATTCATTTGGAGTTTTATTTAAAAAGATATAGCCAGTCAAAGTTTAGTCAAAACTCTATTTTTTTAAACAGAAAAAGAAAAATGTTTCGGAGGAGACGTACTTCTGGGTTTACGCTTCCACTTAATCCAGCGTGGACCGGCTTGTGGGTCACTGACAGTGGGTCCCTTGGGCCCACTGGTCAGGTTTGACCAGTCGCCCCCCGCCTCCTTCCTCCTCTGGCCGAACAGAGGCGGGGCTCCGGCGATCGACGCCGGCGAACGGCGGCTCCCCACGGGGCCCCGAGGGCAGGGATGGATCCGCCCTTCCAGGGCGGTCCTCCCCGTGGTCGAAAGGTTGGCGGGGATGCAGGGAGTCGCCGGCGGCGAGCTTCGCGACGGACGGCGTTTCGGGAGCAATTGGGGGTTTGGGCTCCGGTGGTTTCCGGTCGAGGCTGACGCGTTGGGTGGCTCCGCACGGTCTAGGAGAGTCTAATGGCGGTGCTGGAAGGGCAGCGGAGGCTCAGCTCGCGACGCACGGCACCGGAGTGTGGCGGCGACCGAACCAGCCGGAGACGAGGAAGAAGGCCTCTCCTCATCGATTGCCGACTAAGGGAGCCCTAGGGGGATGGCTTGAGGTTGCCTGGGTTCTTGGAGGAGCTCGGGGTCCCTTTTATAGCGGTTGAGGTCGGTTCCGACGGCGGCCGTGGATAGGATCGACGGTGAACCGCCGTTCTGTAGCTGCAGGGCGACGTGGCGGCGACGGGCGCTAGTGGACGAGCTCGCGGATAAGCTTGGACTGCTCCAGAGGCGAGCTGGCGAGCGGCTGTGGCTCGGGCGGCGCCGTCCATTGCGGGGGCCTGCCGCCAAGGGGCTCTGACGGCGGCGCTGTAGGGCGCCAGGGGGAAGCTTGGAGCGCTCTGGTGTGTGGACGAGGACGGGCGTGGCTCTGCAGGCGAGCAAGGGCCATGGGCGGGACGCGGTGGCTCGAGTGCACGCACGTGCAAAACGCGCGCTCTGGCCGTGCCCAGAGCATGCACGCTAGGTGTTCGACGTAATGACAATGCGTGATAGAGGGTTCCAATCCACATGGGGTTTAACAGTGTGGAGCTATAGACTAGTGTAGAGCCCTGAGACATGCTGGTTTGGTCACGGGATCAAGCCCACAATGCAAACTAAAAACCAAGCCAAAACTGGCCATGCACACAAGGTGTTTGACAGAATGCTATGGGCATCTAGGCATCTCTTGGGGTGGCCAAAAACTCCAGATCCTAGTCTCTTTAGATGATAGAGAGGGTGGCAATGTTAGTTGGGCAAAACCAGAAACTTGTTAGTGCATGTTTTTGAGAAAACCAATTCTGGGCAGAAACTGAAGGCTATAATTGCATGAACCAAAAATACTCCAATGGGTCCACTCTCCTGGACTTAAGGGTTTTGCAGGGTGGACTATAAGCAAGAAAAAGAATCATGGGCAACAGAGCAAACAAAAATAGAGTTGCAGTAGAAAATGCCAAACTGGGCCAGAGAGCAAAAGAGGATGATTTGCTCAAATTTTTTCAAAGAACAGTCATGGGTTTTTACATAAAGTAGAATTATATGCATCTACTGACATGTCCAAACACTTGGAAGAATTTTTAAAGAAATATTTAAATAGGTTGTAGTGCAAAATTATCAACTGGACCAGATTTGAAAATTTGGTGTAGAGCTCAAAATCTCCAATGACCAAAAGATATTTTTGCATAAAAGTGATGTGGAAACATCACATGACATCCCCAAATTTTGGTTGAAATTTTAAAGAAGTATTTGAAAGGGTTACAGTGCAAAAGAGGCTCCATAACTTATGAAAAATCATTTTTAGAAGAATAAAGCTCAGGAAAAACAATTATGCAAATAAACCCACTGATAAAAGAAATGTTTTCTTGAGAGGGTATACAAGTCCAATAATATTTTTGGAAGGTTTTCACTTCGGGTAAAAACTTCACAATATCAAAGAAAAGAGAGGTTTTGAAATCAAAAGATAAATCCAGAAAATAAAAGTTTAATTTCCTGGCAAAATTTTAATAAACAAAATATGGTTAAATTTTTGGGGTGTTACACAGAAGTTCACTAGTTGACATATTTCTTGTAGTGCTGGCACAAGATACAATAACGCTACGGATAGTGCCAAAGACGAAGACAATCCCCTCCAGCCAGGCTTCGAGCGGGAGGACGGGCAAGCTAGCCCTATGGAACAGGCAGCAGACGTATAATCAGAGGATGACAATTACATGCCCCTCTCCGAAGACGAGGTGAGCCTCAGCGACGAAGAAATTATCATGCCTGAGGATCCCATCGAGCAGGAGCGCTTCAAGCGCCGGCTTATAGCCACAGCAAAAAGCCTGAAGAAAAAGCAACAACAGCTTCAAGCTGGCCAAGATCTGCTAGCGGATAGATGGACTGAGGTCCTAGCGGCCGAGGAATACGAACTCGAGTGCCCAACCAAAAGTTACCCAAAGAGCAGGTTGCTCCCAACTCGAGGAGGAAGCATTAAAGCCTGCACTACAAGCGTATGATGCGGCTGACCGGCCACCTCGTGGCCGAGACAAAGCGGCATATCAGCCCGAAGTCCAGCCCGCACCTTGTCGCCAGTCAAACAAAAACACCAAGGCCCGGGGCAACAAGCAGGACCTGCGAGACGTATTGGAAAACAATGCAGGACATACAAGATCGATCTACGGATCACGGGGACGCGCCCCAACGCGTGACGACGACCATCACGCCGGATATACTAAAAGCAAATCCGGCCGGGCCGAATACAACAGACAAGACTCGTATAACCTGCGACGTGACATAGCCCGGCATAGAGGCGCCGCACACGCCCTATTCTTCACTGATGAAGTAATGGATCACGAATTCCCAGAGGGATTTAAACCCGTGAACATTGAATCATATGATGGTACAACAGACCCCGCGGTATGGATCGAAGATTTCTTCCTCGACATCCACATGGCCCGCGGTGACGATCTACATGCCATCAAGTACCTCCCACTAAAACTCAAAGGACCGGCTCGGCATTGGCTGAATAGCCTGCCGGCAAACTCCATTGGCAGTTGGGAGAATTTGGAAGACGCATTCCTTGACAACTTCTAGGGCACTTATGTGCGACCACCGGATGCTGATGACTTGAGTCACATAACCCAACAGCCAGGGTAATCAGCCAGGAAATTCTGGACTCGGTTCCTAACTAAAAAGAACCAAATTGTCGACTGTCCGGATGCCGAGGCCCTAGCGGCATTTAAGCATAACATCCGCGATTAGTGGCTCACCCGACACCTCAGCCAAGAGAAGCCGAAGTCCATGGCAGCCCTCACGACACTCATGACCCGCTTTTGTGCGGGCGAGGACAGCTGGCTGGCTCGCAGTAACAACACATCAAGAAATCCTGGCAATTCAGATGCCAAAGATAGCAACGGCAGGCCACGTCGCAACAGACACAAGCGCCGCAACAACGGCGACAACGCCAAAGACACGGCAGTCAATGCCGGATTGAGTGGCTCTAAATCCGGTCAGCGGAAAAAGGCGTTCAAAAGAAGCAATCCGGGCCCGTCCAGTTTGGACCACATACTCGATCGCTCGTGTCAAATTCATGGCACCCCCGATAAACCAGCCAACCACACCAACAGAGAATGCTGGGTGTTCAAACAGGCTGGCAAGTTGAATGCCGAAAACAAGGAAAAGGGGCTGCGTAGCGACGACGAGGAGGAGCCCCGGCCGCTGAACACAGGAGGACAGAAGAAATTTCCTCCCCAAGTGAAAACGGTGAACCTGATATACGCAACCCATATTCCCAAGCGGGAACGGAAGCGTGCACTAAGGGACGTCTATGCAATGGAGCCAGTCGCCCCAAAGTTCAACCCACGGTCTTCTTGTCCGATCACTTTCGATTGCAGGCACCACCCCACCAGTATCCGTCATGGCGGTTCTGCCGCGTTGGTTCTTGACCCCATCATTGACGGATTTCGCCTCACTCGAGTCCTTATGGACGGTGGTAGCAGCCTGAACCTGCTCTATCAGGATACAGTGCGCAAAATGGGTATCGACCCCTCGAGGATCAAACCCACAAAAACCACCTTTAAAGGTGTCATACCAGGTGTAGAGGCCTGTTGCACGGGCTCGATCACACTGGATGTGGTCTTTGGATCTCCAAACAACTTCCGAAGCGAGGAGTTAATCTTCGATATCATCCCCTTCCGCAGTGGCTATCACGCACTGCTCGGACGAACCGCATTCGCCAGAAGTTGATCTATCCGTATGGAGGAGCACACTGCGGCCCTCGCAGCAGAAGTGCAAAGCAGCCTTCTGAGACAAACCGCCAATTCGGCGATAAAGCCCCTGGACACCTTCAAGCGAGTCCCGAGTACCCTGCAACAGGATCGCCCGGCACGTTCAGAGCTCGCCTAGCAATTCGGCCTCCGTCATAGTCCCAGTCAAGCGGCGAAATTTGCGCCGCGCGTACATAATTACGCACTCAAGATACCATGGGCATAGGCGGAGGCACGACTATGGCACGGCCACAATGCGGCTCAGCTGCCTCAGGGCCCGTATATCTTTATCATTTTTTCTCTTTCAGGACCCTATTCTCTAGAAGCCCTTTCCGATAGCCTGATTATCGGACCCATTACGGGAAGGAAATACCAAGGAAGCAAGAAGCTCTGACGTACAAGGGAATCCCCTGGTGGTCTCTGATAACGATCGCTATACCTGTTTTACATACCCATACGCAGCTTGCCCTTGGATAGGACATATCAAATAGTCCTATTTTTTGCTTATTATACTACTTGTATACATACGCTTTGACGTATCATTTAAATAAAAATGTACATCGTTAGCTTATTATTACATTTCTTCATCTTTTTCCTTGTCTGCTTATTTACGACAAATTGCACCCGTACATTCTGATACGTCCAGTGCGCCAGGGGCTTCAGTGTACCCCATAACACGGCATGAAAAGCCCGAACACTTTCGACAGTGCGGCACCCATAACTTATAGCATTATATGCATCAGCCCCGAATCATGTCTTGGGTCAATAGATGGGTTTGCCCGGCTCCCATGTTTTGGTACCTTATGTTCCGCTATATCGGCTAAGGTAGCACCGGTAGTACTACTGCGATTGTGTCCCGGTTTTTCCGGACGAGCAGCTCAGTAGAGAAAGCCGAAAACTGACTCTCATGATGCGGCGAGAGCTGGTCGCTGTTCGAGAGGCCTCAAATCCTTAAAGATTTTTGCCGCTTAGGGCGAGGAGTCGGCCTTGTCCGATTTAGGCGTACATAGCGACCCAAGTTCGGCCTTCCGAATACTAGGGGCTTCGCCAAAATTTAAAATTGTAGACTTCTATGGCTAAGTGAGAGTGATAAAGCTTTATAGTCCGATTGCCTGGTTCGTTGTGCTGAACACCTCCTTCGAAGGACCCAAAACTGGGATAAAGAGTGATCAGGTTTATCCCGAACACCTCAGTACTAGTTACATAGGGGCAGAAGCCGACGACTAGCCAACTCTCAGATTTTATAAACGGTCGCACAGAAGGTAATATTTTAAATCAACAAGCGTTATATAGCGCACATGAACTCGTTTTCATCTTACAGGATCACATGAGTACATTCGTTCAAATATTACATCCTTAGCACATTGCTCCGCCACAAGGCGAGCACCCTTCAGGACACTGTCATAATACTTTTCGGGGTGGCGATGCTCCTTGCCCTCCGGCGGCCCCTCCTTCACCAGCTTTTCGGCGTCCATCTTCGCCCAGTGCACTTTCGCACTGGCAAAGGCCATGCGCGCACCTTCAATGCATGCAGACCACTTTATGACTTCAAACCGTGGGCAGGCATTCACAAGCCGCTTTACCAGGCCGAAGTAGCTACCAGGCAGGGGCTCGCCAGGCCACATCCGGACTATGAGACCCTTATGAAGCTCGACCAGTTGCTTCAACTAGTCGCTCAAGGGAATCGGATGTTTGATCCCAGTATACTGAGACCAGAACAACTTCTCCATCGAGCTCCCTTCCTCGGCACAGTAGAACTCTGCGGCATCCGATACGCTGCTGGGTAGATCTGGGAACGCTCCTGGAGAGCTCCGAATTCGGGTAAGTAAAAGGAAAGTTTCCTTCACATGCTTGCTTTGCATAATGAATGCCTTACCCACCGCTATCTTCTTGACCCCCTGAATTTCCTGGAGGGCCTCTTGGGCTTCGGCCTTGGCATTTTGTGCGTTCTCGAGGGCCTTCGCAAGCTCGGACCCTTGCATCTTAGAGTCACGCTCCAAGGACTCGTATTTGTTGACAAAATCCTGGAGCTCTTGCTGAACCTCGCCGACTCGGGCCTCTTGCTTCTCGCGCTCGGTGCGCTCCTTGGCCGCTCTGTCTTCGGCCTCGGACAGAGCCTTCTTCAGGGCTGCCACTTCGGTCGTGGCCCCTAGCAAAATTCATGACGATCCTATGATCTAACAACAACCTTCTTTTTTTTCTTTATCAATATACGGACGGGGTATCACTTACCCTTGTTCTCTTCGAGCTGCCTCTTGATAAGGCCGAGCTCTTCCTTGGACGGCTCAAGGTCCCGCTTCAGTCCGGAGACCTCCGCAGTACGAGCGGCAGCGGCCAGCAGCGAAGCCTGCTTTTTCACATAGACATATTCTGATTAGACTCCTGTGATTATTATTTGATCCTCTATTCGGCCTGTCTTTGCGAACACCAAATAGAGCATCAGGGGCTACTGTCTATGCTGTAACATTTTCTCATAATTTGACTACTTACCTCAAAGCCTATTAGGAGGCTGGCACAGGCTTCAGTCAGTCCGCTTTTGGTGGACCGAACCTTCTCGACCAGCGCACTCATGATAGTGCGGTGCTCTTCGTCAATGGAAGCACCGCGAAGCGCTTCCAGCAAGTTGTTTGATGCCTCCGGATGGACAAAGGCCATTGGCACAGACGGCTCGCCCCCCTTAGCGAGGGGTCGCCTGACAGAATCCGGAACCACTGGAGGTTCCGGCGCAGTATCCGGCTGGGGGCCAAACTTGCTGCCCCCGTCATTAGAGCCCACGGGAGTCTTGCCCCCCATGCGCCTAGCATCTGGGATGTCACCGTGGAGCGCCTCCAGAACTATCTCCCCTTGGTTCAGTGCCCTTTGAGACAACACCTCGACGTCGTCCGTAGGGCGGGGGGAGGTGGCGGTCGGGAGTGAATCGCTGTTCATCACCGACTGGCCCAAAGACTCATCCGAAGAGGACACGTCGATATGGGCTATGGATGGACTGCATGATCATGTTCAGCATGATAAGACGCAATAAAACAAAACATACCAAATCTATTATGGTATCCGGATACTTACGACTTCCCCAGGGGCTTGTCCCTGGGCAACCACTCCTCGTCGCTGTATGCGGCTGTTGTGGAGTAGTCCGGAAGGAGGGTCCTTCCCTTCTTGGAGCCTTAAGCCTCCCCAGATTTGGCGGCCTTCCTTTTCTTGCGAGAACTTTCCTCTTCCTCCTCCTCGTTTTCGTGGGAGGAGGGCGCCTCGGTGTTATCGGACGATGAGTCCGATACGACCTTGCGCCGGAGACCTTTCCTGGTCCCCGCGGCCTTCTTCTTGGCCTTCTTATCCAGTGCCTCCTAGGGCGCCGGAACCAGCATCTCCGTTAAGAGAGCCTCTGCTGGATCTTCGGGTAGAGGGGCCGGACAATCGATCCGCTCCGCTGTCGCTACCCAGTCCTGTTAAAATGGCGTGGAGGCTCAGATCCCTCACACGATTATACTGGGGAAAGGAATATCTTGTGAGATATAAAGAGCTTACAGGATTGGTAGGGCGCTCTGCGCTGAGTCCGCGATCCTCGGTAAGGGGAGGAGGTACCTCGGCGGCCTTGAACAGCACCTTCCAGACGTCTTTGTGCATCGTGTCGAAAAGCTCTCGCAGTGTGATGTCTACTACACAACCTTCTTCTTGTAGACGTTGTTGGGCTCCAAGTGCAGAGGTTTGTAGGACAGTAGCAAATTTCCCTCAAGTGGAGGACCTAAGGTTTGTCAATCCGTGGGAGGCGTAGGATGAAGATGGTCTCTCTCAAGCAACCCTGCAACCAAATAACAAAGAGTCTCTTGTGTCCCCAACACACCCAATACAATGGTAAATTGTATAGGTGCACTAGTTCGGCGAAGAGATGGTGATACAGGTGCAATATGCATGATAGATATAGGTTTTTGTAATCTAAAAATATAAAAACAGAAAGGTAACAAGGGGTAAAAGTGAGCGTAAATGGTATTGCAATGCTAGGAAACAAGGCCTAGGGTTCATACTTTCACTAGTGCAAGTTCTCTCAACAATAATAAGATAATTGGATCATATAAATATCCCTCAACATGCAACAAAGAGTCACCCCAAAGTCACTAATGGCGGAGAACAAAAGAAGAGATTATGGTAGGGTACGAAACCCCCTCAAAGTTATTCTTTCCGATCAATCCATTGGGCTATTCCTATAAGTGTCACAAACAACCCTAGAGTTCGTAGTAACATAACACCTTAAGACACACATCAACCAAAACCATAATGTCACCTAGATACTCCAATGTCACCTCAAGTATCCGTGGGTATGATTATACGATATGCATCACACAATCTCAGATTCATCTATTCAAACCAACACAAAGTACTTCAAAGAGTGCTCCAAAGTTTCTACCGGAGAGTCAAGACGAAAACGTGTGCCAACCCCTATGCATAGGTTCATGGGCAGAACCCACAAGTTGATCACCAAAACATACATCAAGTGGATCAATAGAATACCCCATTGTCACCACGGGTATCCCACGCAAGAAATACATCAAGTGTTCTCAAATCCTTAAAGACTCAATTCCGATAAGATAACTTCAAAGGGAAAACTCAATCCATTACAAGAGAGTAGAGGGAGAGAAACATCATAAGATCCAACTATAATAGCAAAGCTCGCGATACATCAAGATCGTACCATCTCAAGAACACGAGAGAGGGAGATCAAACACATAGCTACTGGTACATACCCTCAGCCTCGAGGGTGAACTACTCCCTCCTCGTCATGGAGAGCACCAGGATGATGAAGATGGCCACCGGTGAGGGATCCCCCCTCCGGCAGGGTGCCGGAACAGGGTCCCAATTGGTTTTTGGTGGCTACAGAGGCTTGCGATGGCGGAACTCCCGACCTCTTCTGTTCCTCGAAGGTTTTAGGGTATATGGATATATATAGGCGGAAGAAATACGTCAGGGGAGCCACGAGGGGCCCACGAGGGTGGAGGGCGCGCCCCCCTGCCTTGTGCCTCAATTGTTGCTTTCCTGACGTGCACTCCAAGTCTCCCGTATTGCTTTCTTTCGAAAAACTTTTCCGAAGGTTTCATTCTGTTTGGACTCCGTTTGATATTCCTTTTCTGCGAAACACTGAAACAAGGAAAAAAACAGAAACTGGCACTGGGCTGTGGGTCAATAGGTTAGTCCCAAAAGTAATATAAAAGTGCATAATAAAGCCCATAAACGTCCAAGATGGATAATATAATAGCATGAATACTTCATAAATTATAGATACGTTGGAGACGTATCACATCGTCTGGTGCTCGGCCGGGTCAAACTCCCACATATTGAATGCCCATCTTTGACACGGGAGGATTCAGCGGAAGAGCATGACTTGGACCACGTTGACAAGCTTGATTTTCTTGCTTATCATATTCTTGACACAGTTTTGTAGTACGGTCAGCTCCACCGACGAACCCAAGGATAGGCCCTTCTCTTTCTAGGAGGTGAGCCGCATGGGGATGCCGGATCGAAATTTCGGGGGCCGCCACCTAGTTGGTGTCACGCGGCTCGGTGATGTAGAACCACCCCGATTGCCACCCCTTCATGGTCTCCATATAGGAGCCTTCGAGCCAGGTGACGCTGGGCATTCTGCCCACCATGGTGCCTCCGCACTCCGCTTGCTGGCCGACGACCACCTTTGGTTTCACGTTGAAGGTCTTCAGCCATAGGCCGAAGTGGGGCTTGATGCGGAGGAAGGCCTCGCACACGACGATAAATGCCGAGATGTTGAGGATGAAATTGGGGGCCAGATCATGGAAGTCCAGCCCGTAGTAGAACATGAGCCCGCGGACAAATGGGTGGAGAGAAATCCCAGTCCGCGACGAAGTGGGTGAGGAATACAACCCTCTCACGGGGTTCTGTAGTAGGGACGATCTCCCCCGCGTCTGGGAGCCGGTGCGCGATGTCTGCGGCCAGGTATCCGGCTTCCCGGAGCTTTGTAATGTCCTCCTCCGTAACGGAGGAGACCATCCACTTGCCTCCCGCCCCGGACATGTTTGGAATGGTTTTGCGAAGAAAATGAGAACTTGGGCGCTGGAGCTCAAGTGCGCGAGAGTGGATGAGCAGGGAATAAGAAGGCGTGGGTGAAAAAGAGGAGTCCTTGTCCCTTTATAAGGGTAGTAGAAACTGTGCGCCTCCCTACTTGCCCCGTAAAATCGCTTATTCCCCAAGCGCCGCGATTGATGGCGCGGTTGGGTTACCCACACCCGTATTGATGAGAATCCCGTGATAAGCGGACACGATCTCTGCTTCGACAAGACGTGCCAAGAAAACTGCCTCGCAATATGTGCAGTAGCTGGTTGAGAAAAACGGTTTGAATAATGACCGGGCCGTGGCGTAATGTCATGCTATGAAATTTGTCGGCAGATTAGATTTGTGGAGTATTATACTCTCTACGGTGGTATGTGGAATTTGTTTTACAGAGCCAGACACGATCCTTGTGTTCAAAATCTTCTATGGAGTATTCGGAGGAGGAACCCGCCTTGCAATGACGAAGACAATCTGCGCGCCGGACTCATCGTCATTGAAGCCCGGTTCAGGGGCTACTGAGGGAGACCCGGATTAAGAGGTCCTCGGACAACCGGACTATGTACTTTGGCCGGACTGTTGGACTATGAAGATACAAGATTGAAGACTTCGTCCCGTGTCCGGGTGGGACTCTCCTTTGTATGGAAGGCAAGCTTGGCAATTCGGATGTGTAGATCTCCTCCCTTGTAGCCCCCTCCGGTGTCTATATAAACCGGAGGGTTTAGTCCGTAGGACAACGACAATTATAATCATAGGCTAGCTTCTAGGGTTTAGCCTCTACGATCTCGTGGTAGATCAACTCTTGTTATACTCATATCATCAAGATCAATCAAGCAGGAAGTAGGGTATTACCTCCATCGAGAGGGCCCGAACCTGGGTAAACATTGTGTCCCCCGCCTCCTGTTACCATCCGCCTTAGACGCACAGTTCGGGACCCCCTACCCGAGATCCGCCAGTTTTGACACCGACAGTCACCAAGGTAGAGTTCTATAGAACTGTGTAGTGTGCTTGAGACCAAGAATGCCCTTCCCTACATATTATTGAGTCCCCTCCATGCGTGCCTTTTCCACTCAGTCTCCCCTCATACCGCGATTGAGGGGGCCCAATCTTCTTAAGGCCGGGAATGAAGTCAACACAAAACCCAATGACATCCTCTGTTTGATGGCCCATGGAGATGCTTCCTTCTGGCCTAGCACGGTTATGGACATATTTCTTTAGGACTCCCATGAACCTCTCAAAGGGGAACATATTGTGTAGAAATACGGGGCCCGAATGACAATCTCGTTGACTAGATGAACTAGGACGTGTGTCATGATATTGAAGAAGGATGGTGGAAACACCAGCTCGAAACTGACAATACATTGCGCCACATCACTCCTTAGCCTTGGTAGGATTTCTGGATCGATCACCTGCTGAGAGATTGCATTGAGGAATGCACATAGCTTCACAATGGCTAATCGAACATTTTCCGGTAGAAGCCCCCTCAATGCAACCAGAAGTAGTTGTGTCATAATCACGTGGCAGTCATGAGACTTTAGGTTCTAAAACTTTTTCTCGGCCATATTTATGATTCCCTTTACATTCGACGAGAAGCCAGATGGGATCTTCATACTGAGCAGGCATTCAAAGAAGATTTCCTTCTCTTCTTTCGTAAGAGCGTAGCTGGCAGGACCTTCATACTTCTTTGGAGGCATGTCGTCTTTTTCGTGCGAACGTGCAGGTCCTCCCGTGCCTCCGGTGTATCTTTTGTCTTCCCATACACACCCAAGAATCCTAGCAGGTTCACGCAAAGGTTCTTCGTCACGTGCATCACGTCGATTGAAGAGCGGACCTCTAGGTCTTTCAAGTAGGGTAGGTCCCAAAATATAGATTTCTTCTTACACATGGGTGCGCGTCCCTCAGCGTCATTCGGAACAGATAGCACGCCGGGACCCTTTCCAAAGATTACATGTAAATCTTTGACCATAGCAAGTACGTGATCACCGGTACGCATGGCGGGCTTCTTCCGGTGATCTGCCTCGCCTTTGAAATGCTTGCGTTTCTTTCGACATTGATGGTTGGTCGAAAGAAATCGACGATGCCCTAGGTACACATTCTTCCTGCATTTCTCCAGGTATATACTTTCAGTGTTAGCTAAACAGTGCGTGCATTCGTGGTATCCCTTGTTTGTCTGTCCTGAAAGGTTACTGAGAGCAGGCCAATCATTGATGGTTACAAACAACAACGCATGCATGTTAAATTCCTCCTGTTTGTGCTCATCCCACACACGTACACCGTTTCCATTCCACAGCTATAAAAGTTCTTCAACTAATGGCCTTAGGTACACATCAATGTCGTTGCCGGGTTGCTTAGGGCCTTGGATGAGAACTGGCATCATGAACTTCCGCTTAATGCACATCCAAGGAGGAAGGTTATACATACATAGAGTCACGGGCCAGGTGTTGTGATTGCTGCTCTGCTCCCCTAAAGGATTAATGCCATCCGCGCTTAAACCAAACCATACGTTCCTTGGGTCACCTGCAAACTCAGCCCGGTACTTTCTCTCAACTTTTCTCCACTGCGACCCGTCAGCGGGT
Organism: Triticum aestivum; assembly: GCF_018294505.1. Lineage (NCBI taxonomy): Eukaryota > Viridiplantae > Streptophyta > Magnoliopsida > Poales > Poaceae > Triticum > Triticum aestivum. The sequence continues at coordinate 13,221,734 of NC_057796.1, forward strand.
GCTCTCAACTTCCCATCTTTCTTACGGTCCTCTCTGTGCCATCGGATCAACTTGGCATGCTCTTTGTTTCTTCACAGACATTTCAACCGTGGTATTATAGGAGAATACCACATCACCTTGGCAGGAACCCTCTTCCGGGGAGGGCTCGCCGTCAACATCACTAGGGTCATCTCGTCTGATCTTATACCGCAATGCACCGCATACCGGGCATGCGTTCAAATCCTCGTACGCACCGCGGTAGAGGATGCAGTCATTAGGGCATGCATGTATCTTCTGCACCTCCAATCCTAGAGGGCATATGACATTCTTTGCTCTGTATGTACTGTCGGGCAATTCGTTATCCTTTGGAAGCTTCTTCTTCCATATTTTCAATAGCTTCTCAAATCCTTTGGCACGCACAGCATTCTCTGCCTTCCATTGCAGCAATTCCAGTACGGTACCGAGCTTTGTGTTGCCATCTTTGCAATTGTGGTACAACCCTTTTTTGTGATCCTCTAACATGCGATCGAACTTCAGCTTCTCCTTTTGACTTTCGCACTGTCTCCTTGCATCAACAATGGCCCGGCGGAGATCATCATCGGGCACATTGTCTGGTTCCTCTTGATCTTCAGCTTCCCCCGTTGCAGCATCACCGTATTCAGGGGGCACATAGTTTTCATCGTCCTTTTCTTCTTCGTTGTCTTCCATCATAACCCCTATTTCTCTGTGCTTGGTCCAAACATTATAGTGTGGCATGAAACCCTTATAAAGCAGGTGGCTGTGAAGGATTTTCCGGTCAGAGTACGTAAGACTTCGTATTCCCACATATAGGTCATGGACAGCACATAAAACCATTCTACTTGTTTGCCTCAGCCACTTCGAGAAAACTATGCATGCCCTTAATGTACTCGAAGGTGTGTCTGTCACCGTGCATCCATTGTCGGTTCATCTGCGTGCATTATATATAATTAAGTGTGTCAAAAACCATCACAGAACATCATGAATAGATAAGTGACTAAAATAATATAAGTTCATCATCACATTAAAACCAAAGTACATACATAGTTCTCATTGAACAACATATAACTCTCCAGATCATCTAATTAAACCATACATTGAAACTATGTAAAACATTTCAATGCAACAACAAATGCGATCATAATCGCAACCAAGGTAACAATTGATCCAACGGCATAATGATACCAAGCCTCTGTATGAATGGAATATTTTCTAATCTTTCTAATCTTCAAACGCATTGCATCCATCTTGATCTTGTGATCATCGACGACATCCGCAACATGCAACTCCAATATCATCTTCTCCTCCTCAATTTTTTTTTACTTTTTCCTTCAAGTAATTGTTTTCTTCTTCAACTAAATTTAACCTCTCGACAATAGGGTCGGTTGGAATTTCCGGTTCACATACCTCCTAGATAAATAAAATCTATGTCACATTGGTCGGCATAATTGTCATCAACAATTAATAAACCAAATATTTATAAAAGATAATATATACCACATCCGAATCATAGACAGGACGAGGGCCGAGGGGGGCGGATACCAAAACCATAGCACTATATAATAACAAGCAACAATAAAAGTAAGAAAATTAGACAAGTATCTATCTAATAATACAAGTAAGAATTTTTTTTCTTTTAGAGAGAAGATAAGAACAAGAGGCTCACCACGGTGGTGTCAGCGGCGAGATCGGCGCGGGCGATCGACGGCGGTGAAGACGGGGACGGGACTTGACGGACCACTAAACCTAGACAAATCTCGAGGAAAATGGAGGTTGGAGGTCGAGCTTCAAGAGGAGAAAGCTTAACTAGTGTGGCTCGGGCATTTCATCGAACACCTCATGTGCATAGGAGGTGAGCTAGAGCACCACAAAGCTCTCCCCTCGCTGGCCAGAAAAAACAGAGCAGTGTGGAGTGCTCTGCTCGCCGGCGATGGGGCACCTCATTGGTCCTGGTTCGTGGCTGGAACTGGGACTAAAGGCCCCCCTTTGGTCCCAGTTCCAGACCAATGTATGTGGGCCAGGAGCGAGGACCATTGGTCCCGGTTCGTGTCTGGAACCGGGACCAAAGGGTCCAGATGAACCGGGACCAATGCCCCACGAGGCCCGGCCGGCCCCCTGGGTGCACAAACCGGGACGTATGCCCCATGGGTTCCGGTTCGTGACTGAACCGGGACTAATGGGCTGGCCAGGCCCGAACCAAAGCCCTGTTTTCTACTAGTGTAACACTTCCAGAACCACCTTGGATCTCCAACACCCCGGACGTCTAGTCTAATGTGGGACAACCTGGTGATGCCATCGCATGACCTCTCGGAGGTTGACGCGCTTTTCGATGAAACGAGATTAAAGACGCGGTTTTTTACTTCCCTCTGTCAAAGCATCGGGCCCAGATGGTTTCAGTGGGGCCTTTTTCAATTCCTGTTGGGAGATCGTTAGGCGAGGCGATCTTGCTGCAATCTTACAGCTTGCAAACCTCCGTGGTGACCGTGCTTCTCTCATCAACTCGGCGAACATCATTCTGCTCCCAAAGAAAGCTGACGCCCGCGTGGTAGGGGATTACAAACCGATTAGCCTCATTCATAGCGTTTCCAAGAACTTCTCCGAACTTTTGGCCAACATGCTAGTTCCAATTCTGCCCACGCTGGTATCCAAATGTCAAAGCGCTTTCATGCAGAAGCGCTCCATACACGACAACTCCACGCATGTTCGGAGCCTCATCATAGACCTACACCATTGGAACATCCCGACCTCTTCCTCAAGCTTGATATTTCAAAGGCCTTCGACTCTGTCAATTGGGTGTTCCTATTGGAGGTTCTTCAGCGTCTGAGGTTCGGTCAGCGTTGACATGACTGGATTTTCCTGTCCTTGTCCTCTTCATCGTCAAAGGTCCTTCTTAATGGAAACCCGGGCAGAAAATTCAGACACGTAAAAGGCCTACGCTAGGGCGACCCGCTATCACCGATGCTATTCATTTTGGCCATAGACACACTGCAGCAGATCCTTCGACTAGCCTCCCAGCAAGGCATTCTCAAGCCCGTCTGTGCGCTCTCAGCGAGATGCAGGATATCTCTATATGCGGATGATGCGGGAATTTTTGCAAACCCGAACAAGGAAGAATTACGTGCAATTTCTGCTATCCTCTCGATCTTCGGGAAGGCTAGCGGCCTAATTACAAACTTGTTCAAGACCGAGGTCTTCCTGATCCGATGTGGCGGCATTGATCTCCAAGATGTGTTATCCGTCTTCCCCGCCAAGATCGCTACCTTCCCGGGGCATTACCTGGGGCTTCCCTTACACTATCGCCGACTGCGAGGGATCGACCTGCAACCATTCATGGACAAGATTGCTGGCAGACTGCCTGGATGGAAAGGAAAGCTGCTTAACAAGCTTGGCACGGTGGCCCTAGCTCAGTCAGTCCTCACGGCCATGGCGACTTTTCATATCACCGCCCTCAACCTATCAAAGGGGATCCTACGGAAGACTGACAAAATCATACGCGCGTTTGTCTAGTAGAAAGAGGACCATGCTCAGACCTCGGGTGGGCAATCCCTGGTTAACTGGAAGACTGTCTGTCGCCTGAAGCATTTGGGCGGTCTTGGAATTATGGACCTGGAAAGATTTGTCCGATCCCTTCGCCTTCGTATCCCCTGGCTTCGATGGACGGACCCTGAGAGGCCATGGGTGGGTACTGAACTGCCGTGCGACCAAGCTGATCAGAGCCTTTTTCGTGCCTGCACCACCATCTCGCTAGGCAATGGGCAAAAGGCCCTTTTCTGGCATGACAACTGGAGCGGAAGAGGTCCTCTCCAATTCATTGCCCCAAGCTCTACAAGATTGCTTCCAGAAAGAATAGATCCGCGCGCAGCGAGTTGATGAAAGAGAACTGGATCAGGATGGTGGCCCGCCTTCAGACCTTGCAACAACTACGAGAATTCGTGTCTCTATGGGTGTGGGTTAGCCAGACAACCATGTTGCCTGCCTATGAAGACCGCATCTCTTGGAACCTAACTACCAATGGTGTCTTCTCCTCTGTTTCGGCCTATGGGGCGCAATTCTTCGGCTCTCACCCTAGGTTCGACACCACCAAGGTCTGGTCCTCCCACGCCGAGCCCAAGTTTAAATTCTTCACCTGGCTCACCCTCCATGGAAGAATCCTCACAGCGGACATGCCCGCTCTGCGTGGTTGGCCACATAATCCCAGGTGTCTGCTATGCCTTCAAGAGCCGGAAACGGCAAATCACCTTTGTAAGGATTGTCCCTTCTCGGTCGCTGTCTGGAACCAGGTGAACTCATGGCCGAGCGAGGGTCATCCGACCTCTGGTTACCTCCCAGAGCCAGGAAATATGTCGGATTGGTGGGACATGATGCTTGCAAACCAATCAAAGCAAGTGCACCGGCGGCGCAGCGGGAGGATAATCTACACCTTATGGTCAATCTGGAAGGAAAGAAATAGGTGTGTTTTCACTGTACTATGGGTGACGCACCGTGAGGCACAATGTTGGCCTTCGAGGCAATTAAGCAACGAGAGTTGGCGTTTGCTGGGGCATGCCAACAGTGGGTATTGGCTAAGCTAGCTGTTGGTGTGTAGCGTGTACCGGTTTTTGGTGGTTTTGTCACCTTCCCTATAAAACGTGTGCCACTCTGTACATCGCGTTTTTCGCTCTTCTATAAGAAAAGGCAATGCTCCTGCCGGTTTTTAAGAAAAAAAGCTCTAGGTGCAGGCTTGTAATTTAACTGGTCATGTGATTATATATATGGCACCGCTTGGAACCTCGAAGGGGCACCAATGATGGAGACACGTAAAATGAAAAATGATGGAGAATTACTAGCAAACTCTCGTATATCTTAGCTTAATCAGTGCGATACAGTTTCTTTCAAATGCATGGGTCCGCTTGTCCATGGGCATGATCCACGAGGGAATAAAATAAAAAGAAAACCATGTTTTCTAGTAATTCTCACTCCATCTTTTCTCTAAAAAAGTCTCACTCCATCCGGGTTTACTTGTCTCCTTGTTTTTATGATTATATTTTGACCATAAATTTAACACATAAAACATAAGTTATGTGAAGCAAATATAATATCAATGAAAATCATATTAAAATATGAATTCAACAACATAATTTTTGGTGACATGTATTAACATTTTGCTAGCCTAATATGTGCTCCATGTTTGGCCCAAAATACAATAAGGACTAAGAAAACCAGACGGAGGTAGTACAATTGAGAATTCTGTTTGGGTCTATAATTGTGATATACGGGCAAATAAAAATCACATGGCCATGCCATGTACGAGCATGACATGGGCCATGGAGAGCAATCATCATATACTAACACCATTGCCTTCTAATTTTCCTTGATGTGTATATGTGTAAAGAAATTAATAATGTTATCGGTAGCTGTAGATATACCCGGATAAAAATTATATAGCCATGCCACGTACGAGCATAGCATGTGAGCAAACATCACATAATTAATGACACCAATGCCTAACAGTAGCATGATGTGAGGTGTAGCTCCTCAGTCCACATCATGCACGCCGAGCTAATAATTGGCATCTCGGCGGCCACAGCCTCCTGAGCTTAATATCCCCCACTATATAAACGACCCATGGAACTGAGAACCCTCGCCACCATCACCAAAATCAAGTGTTCTTGCATCAACACATGGGCATGGCTCCCCTCTTCCGCTCGTTGCCCCTCCTCGTCCTCCTGATCGCCCTGTCCAGCACCGCATTGCCTTCCTCCCGTGCTACGTCCAGCGATGGAGACAACCATGACCTGCTGATGCTGGGTAGGTTCCACCTGTGGATGTCAGCGCATGGCCGGTCATACCATAGTGCCGCCGAGAAGCTGCTGCGGTTTGAGGTGTACCGTCGCAACGTGGACTTCATCGACGCCTCTAACAGGGACGCCGAGAGGCTCGGCTATGAACTCGGTGAAAACGAGTTCACCGACCTCACCAACAAGGAGTTCATGGCACGGTATGTCGGAGATGCTTATGGTGGCGCCAGTGCTGGTGATGATCTCATCACTACTTTGGTCGGAGATGTCACGGAGGGGGTGATATCATCCAAAAACTTTGTCGAGGAGGATCGTAATTTGACGATGACTGCCTCTGACCCTCCCCGGCAGTTCGACTGGAGGAAACATGGTGTCGTCACCCCTGCTAAGCAACAAGGGGCATGTGGTAAGCAATTTATATGGCATGCATGCGTGTAGTTACTGGTTACACACATGAAACCACCTTGTTGCACAATATTGCTGTAGGATGCTGCTGGGCATTTGCTGCAGCTGCGACGGTGGAGAGCTTGAACAAGATAAATGGCGGGGAGCTGGTAGACCTGTCTGTGCAGGAGCTCGTGGACTGCAGCTCGGGTGTCTTCAGCTCGCCATGTGGCTACGGGTTTCCCAAGAGTGCACTTCAATGGATCAAATCAAAAGGCGGTCTCCTCACGGAGGCCGAGTACCCCTACTTGGCCAAGCGAGGCAGATGCACAGTGCAAGACGCCGCCCGACGCATCGGCAAGATCACCGGCGTCCAGGAGGTGCAGCCGGGGAGCAGCGAGAGCGCGCTGGCGCTGGCCGTGCTCGGGAGGCCGGTGGCCGTCCAGATCGACGGGAGCGGCCCCGTCCTGCAGAACTACAAGTCCGGCGTGTACAAGGGGCCATGCGCCACCAGCCAAAACCACGTGGTGACGCTGGTCGGCTTCGGAGTCACCGGCGCCGGAGAAGAGTACTGGATGGCCAAGAACTCGTGGGGGGAGACGTGGGGTCAGAAGGGCTTCTTCTTCGTGCGCAGGGGAGCCGACGGGCCCCGCGGGCTGTGTGGCATCGCCATGTACGGTGCCTACCCCGCCATGTAGTTAGTATATCGGCATATTGTCTGCGCGCTGGGTATATATATGACGGGTAGCGTAATGTGCAACTAAAATAAGCTGCATCAATGCATTTGCACGCACATCCTGGCTGTGCGAATGATGATGACACGGATGGATGGCTGGATCTATCCTAAATTACTTTGGCACCGTATCTACAGATGGTACGATACAGTACTATTTATATGTGTGTAGTCCTACGTGGGTTGTGATGTGTCTGTTTTGTCAGGTGTACATGTTTGAAATGTAAGTGCAAGTTCTTAATAATAGGGAAACGTTTGCCTACGGCAGTCCGGCCCAAGCTTCGGCCGGACTCTTCGCTCGCTCCCAACACCCCTCGCACACCCACCAACGCCAGGGAGCCATGCGTCTTTGCCGGCCCACGCATATCGCTCCTCCTTATCCTATCTTCTTCTTCCTCCCGCGAACTGTCTCTCTCTCCCGATGCGTGCTGCCATGGCCGCGCTCCGCCTCACTATCTCTGATCGTCGTCGCAATGGCTGCGCTCCGCCCCTCTCTCTGATCCTCGTCGCCATGGCCGCGCTCCGCCTCTCTCTCTCCCATCATCGTCGCCATGGCCGCGCACTCTCCTCTCATTCTCCCCATGCTCGCCCCATGGCCTCCTCCTTTCTCCACCCGCCCCCCCCATGGGCACGGCTAGTAAGCTTTTCTTTTCCACCAGTCCACAAATGTTGCATCCAACGCTCACATTTTTTGCTGGAACTCGCGGGACTGCGTGTTGCATCCATGGCCATGGCTGTGAGCTCTTGTTCAGGGAGGAGGCCATGTTTTTTCTGTTAATGAAGCTGCACCTGCCGCGGGCCGCATGTTGCCACTGGCATTATGTTTTGCTGGAACCAGCAACGCCATTTGCTGGAACCGTCTATAGATTTTGCTGGAAGACGAGGTCGACGGCCGCGACGTTTTGCTGGAACCAGCCAATATGGATGCTACAACCAGCGACGAATAAAGCTACTACTGGTCACTCTTTTTACTGCAATCGTTCATGGTAGCTGCCACCCTGCGACGGCGGCGAAGTCGTTTTGGTTGCAACCATCGTCGTTTTTTGCTACCACCGAAGATGTTTTTTGCTACATCCATTTACTGTAGACGAGATAGTTTGCAATACAATAGACGTTGTATTGATGGGGTGCTGGTGCACGTATATATAATTACAGGGTAGGCCTCTACCTCAACTATACAAGACTAGAAGGTGGGACACAATTTCAATATACATGAAACACAAAATACATACTCAACACCCCCCGCAGTCGAAGCGTTGCCAGAGACACAGAAACTGGACCGAAACTCCTCGAAGACAGAAGTAGGCAATCCCTTAGTCATCACATCAGCAAACTGTTGCGACGTCGGCACGTGGAGAACCTGGACACGGCCAAGGGCAACCTGCTCGTGCACGAAGTGAATATCGAGCTCAATATGCTTCGTACGTCGATGCTGCACCGGGTTGGCAGAAAGGTAGACCGTGTTGACGTTATCGCAGTAGACAAGAGTGGCCTTGTGAACATCACAAAGCAACTCCTGGAGCAGCTGACGGATCCAAGAGCACTCGGCCACGGCATTAGCCACGACGCGATACTCTGCCTCGGCGCTGGAGCGGGAGACCGTGGGCTGCCGGTTCGATGACCAAGAGATCAGCAAGGGCCCAAGGTAGACGCAGTAGTCTGACGTGGAGCGTCGAGTGTCGGGGCAGCCAGCCCAGTCGGCATTCAAGGAGGCCACGAGGTCGTTGGAGGCGGAAGCCATCAGAGTGAGTCCCAAAGACATAGTGTCGCGTACGTAATGGAGAATACGCTTCACCAAGGTCCAGTGGGAGTCACGCAGAGCGTGTATGTGGAGGCACACCTGCTGAACGGCGTACTGCAGGTCGGGTCGAGTCAACGTCAGGTGCTGTAAGGCACCAACAATGGAGCGATAGAACGCAGCATCGGACGCGAGAGACCCCTCCAGAGCAGAGACCTTCGCCTTCGTGTCGACGGCGGTGGGCGCCGGCTTGCAGTTAAGCATACCGCACGCTCCATGAGCTCGTGGGCGTACTTCTGCTGATGCAAAAAGAAGCCGTCAGTCCGTCAGACCAACTCGATGCCGAGGAAGTAGTGCAGAGGGACCAAGTCCTTGAGGACGAACTCATCACAAAGACGAGCAGTCAGCCGCTGAAGGAGATCAGGGGCGGACACCGTGAGGATGATGTCGTCGACGTAGAGTAGCAGATATGCAGTGTTGGCGCCCTGATGATACACGAAGAGTGAGGCATCAAAGCGAGTGGACCGAAATCCCAGAGACTGCAGGATGGCTGCGATACGCTGATACCAAGCCCGAGGCGCCTGCTTCAACCTGTAAAGAGAACGGAGAGCAAGCACACAAAGTCGGGGTGCTCGCGTCGACGAAGCCAGTGGGCTCCTCGCAGAACACCTGCTCGGCAAGATGGCCGTGCAAGAAGGCGTTGGAGACATGCAACTAGTGCACAGGCCAAGCGCGCGAGACCGCCAACTGAAGTACGGCGTGGATGGTGCTCGGTTTAACAACCGGGGTGAAGGTGTCGGTGAAGTCCACGCCCGCGCGCTGCCGAAATCCACGAACCACCCAACGAGCCTTGTAGCGCTCGAGAGAACCGTCCGGGCGGGTCTTGTGGGGAAACACCCACTTGCCAGTGATGATGTTGGCACGAGGGGGTCGCGGAAGAAGCTACTATGTGCAGGTGCACTGCAGGGTGTCGAACTCCTCTTGCATCGCAGCTAGCCAGTGGGGATCCCGAAGGCAGCGCGAGCGGAGGTGGGGATGGGTGATGGCGTCGACCTCGAGGCGGTGCACACATACTCATCGGAGGAGTAGCGCATGCTCGGTCGGAGCACTCCTGCCCGGGCACGTGTCATCACGCCAAGAGGCGGGGCAGCAGGGCCGGCGGCAGGGGCGCGGGCGGGAGCCGCGGCGGCGGGAGCCACGGAGGCCGGAGCCGCGGCAGCCGGGACACCCGCG
>NC_057796.1:13232030-13244660 GCF_018294505.1 Triticum aestivum
GGGGGCCACGGCATCGGCGACTGGGGCCGCGGCGGCGGCAGTGCCGGCCGAGCCTGCGGCCGAGGAGGGGACGGGCGAGGAGGACATCGAGCCCGTCACGGGGGTGGCGGGCGGGGTAGTTGCTGGCTCAACCTCGTAGGAGGGAGATGGGGACCCGGGGGCCCGGTCAGACTCGACCTTTGCGGAGGAGTCGAAAAGTCGGGCGGTGGCGGTAGAAGGCGTCGTGCCGAGGGAGCCTCTAGGGGGGCGCCACCGCGCATCACTCCAGGAACGGAGCGCGGGTGTCGGCGCCGAAGGAGCCAAAGCTGGAGAAACCTAAGAAAAAGAGGACACCGTCTCGACGAAGTACACGTGCCTTGAGGTGTACACACGATGAGTGATAGGATCATAACACCGGTAACCTTTGGTGTTAGGAGGGTAGCCAAGGAAGATGCATGGGACGGAACGTGGTGCGAGTTTGTGTGGCGTGGTGGATGCGGTGCTAGGATAACAAAGACACCCAAAGATGCAGAGACCTTCATAGGACGGTGGTGTACTGAAGAGAAGGTGGTGAGGGGCGTAGTTCCACCGAGGATGACACGGACGAATGTTAACTAAGAGAGTGGCGGTGGAGAGAGCATCGGATCAAAACTGAGCGGGCACGTTAGAGTGAATGAGTAACGTGCAAACACAGTCATTAAGAGTGCGGATAATGCGCTCGGCATGGCCGTTCTGCTATGAAGTGTAAGGACAAGTCAGATGAAAAGTGACGTCGTCAGAGGCGAGAAGCGTGCGGAGAGCGACATTGTCAAACTCTTTTCCGTTATCAGTCTGGAGTGCGAGTATGGGGCGACCGAATTGGGTGGTGACATGGGAATAAAAGGTGGTGAGTGTGGCAAAAGCATCGGATTTACGACGAAGAGGAAAAGTCCACACATGATGAGAATAATCATCTAAAATCACCAAGTAGTATAGATAGCCCGTGTTACTCGCAACGGGAGACGTCCAAACATCACTATGAACTAATTGAAACGGAAAAGTGGAAACTGAAGTAGACAAACTAAAGGGAAGACGAACGTGCTTGCCTAAGCGACAAGCCTCACAAGTATGCGTCTCGAGCTTATTACATGAGAAAGAAAAACTCCTAAGAATCTGACGCAAAACGGCGGGGTTGGGGTGGCCCAAGCGAGCATGCCAAAGGTCGATGCCGGCGGCGAGGGCGACGGGTGTGGAGGTGGAGGCGGCGGCGTGCACAGGATAAAGCTCATCAGGGCTATCACATCGGTGAAGCACCATCCGGGTACGGGCGTCCTTCACAGAAAAACCAACACCGTCAAATTCAATAGTAAGAGGATTCTCACGAGTAAGACGACGAACGGAAACTAAACTAGTGACTAAGTCAGGTGAGACAACGACATTAGACATAGTGATAGGTGTGGAACCAGAAGGAAAACTAGTGCTACCGACATGGGTGATAGGTAAAGAAGAACCGTTGCCAACGGTGATACGAGTGGGTGTGTTAACTGGAGTGGAAGAGGATAGGTCACCGGGATGAGCAGTCATGTGCGCAGTAGCACCCGAGTCCATGTACCAGTCGCCTCCACCGCCATAGTTACTCGGCGAGGGAGCCGAGTGTAGGGCGGCCAGGAGGGCGGGGTCCCACGGTGCAGGTACCGGCGGCGGCGGCTGGCCTCCATAGGGTGGCACTTGAGCGGGCGCACCGTAGCCACCAAGGGGTGGCAGAGCGAGCGGAGCACCGTAGGGCTGGTAGGGGCGTGGAGCGTCGGGCATAAAATGGTCCGGAATTATGACAGGTGGAACGTGATGTCATTCTACAAATCATGTGTCAGCGGATTGGATTCGTGTAAAAACTATATTTTCTCTATGGTAGTGTATGATGCGTGTGACAGGTCCGGATATTATCATTGCGTCCGAAGACTATCTTGGAGTTCGGGAAGAAGGGAACCCGCCTTGCAATGCCAAAGACAATCTGCGTGCCGGACTACTGAGGGAGTCCTAGACTAAGGGGTCCTCGGGCGTCCGGCCTGTTATCTATGGGCCGGACTGGTGGGCTGTGAAGACATGAAGGCCGAAGACTCTACCCGTGTCCGGATTGGACTCTCCTTGGCGTGGAAGGCAAGCTTGGCGATCAACCATGAAGATTCCTTCCTAGGTAACCGACTCCATGTAACCCTAGATCCCCCGGTGTCTATATAAACCGGAGGATGTAGTCCGCAAAGGATGTCCTCATTACCATAGTCATACAGGCTAGACCTCTAGGGTTTAGCCATTATGATCTTGGGGTAGATCAATTCTTATAACACTCATATTCATCCAGATCAATCAAGCAGAAAGTAGGGTATTACCTCCATAGAGAAGGCCCGAACCTGGGTAAACATCGTGTCCCCTGTCCCCTGTTACCATCGATCCTAGACGCACAGTTTGTGACCCCCTACCCGAGATCCGTCGGTTTTGACACCGACATTGGTGCTTTCATTGAGAGTTCCACTGTGTCGTCGACGAAAGGTTCGATGGCCCCTTCAATCGTCGATAGTGACGCTGTCCAAGGAGAAACCTTCCTCCCCGGACAGATCTTCGTATTCGGCGGCTTCGCGTTGTGGGCCAACTCACTTGGCCATCTGGAGCAGATCGATAGCTACGCCCCTGGCCATCAAGTCAGATTTGGAAGCTTGAACTACGTCGCGGACATCCGTGGGGAATTGATCTTCGACGGATTCGAGACAGTGACATAGCACGGCCAATGCAGGCCAGCAGAGTGACGCCGAAGTCCCCGGTGTGGGTTAATGAAGTGTTGACAAAGCCCCCGTCCAACCGAGGTGACGTGGTATGTCAGTACACCGAGGTGACAACACTGCCCGAGCCGAATCATTTACCTGTGCAAAAAAAAGTGCAAACCGGAGATAATAGTAATAATAATAAATTAAGAAACATTGTTGCATAATAAATAATTTATGAAAAGTGAGTAATAAAATAAATATGGCATGTGCGCCGAACACTCGATGAGGTAGAGCTCTCTCGGCGATGCCGAAGTCCCCGAGGCAACTGAACACGTCGGTATGGCAACGCGACCAACAAAGTGATCATGCGAGCCGATTTACGCCGATTGGGACGACGGTGTCGGCTTGCCAAAGAGACCACGTGACGCAGTCGAAGTCCAATACCTGCACATGTAAAATAGTGCAGGCCAACAATAAAAATATAAATATATAAAAATCTCGCGTAATTAATTTATGCAAAATAATTTATTTAAAGATATGTGGCCTGGCGCCAAAGTCAATGTTGATGCAGGGCGTTGGTGTGATGCGGTAAGGGCGTTGCAAAGCCTGAATTCACAGGTCAGTCCGAGTTCCGGATGCGGCGTTTGCCGAACTATGTACGTAAACTGACTGAACCACCATCCGTCCATCGTTAATGCGGCCACTATTTGATAGACCTATGTACAGATAATGGAACAATCCAGAGTAATAATTCCGCGGGAAAAATAAACCTAAACAAGCAAAAATTGCCAGGATTAATGGCACCTGGTCTATTTGTTGTAGCAGTCCGAAGAAAAGTGACTCCCTATATAACATACTGGAGGGTATGATGAATAATGTCATGATGATCTATCGACTAGCCTAGACTCGACTTATATAACATACTGGAGGCCTAGGATAATGATACGTCTATTTTGCATCATGGTTTTATATCGATATTTATTGCATTATGGGCTATTATTACACATTATGTCACAATACTTATGCCTATTCTCTCTTATTTTACAAGGTTTACATAAGGAGGGAGAATGCCCGCAGCTGGAATTCTGGGCTGGAAAAGGAGCAAATATTAGAGACCTATTCTGCACAACTCCTGAAGTCCTGAAACTCCACGGAAGTGGCTTTTGGAAATAATAAAATATACTGAGCGGAAGAAATACCAGAGGGGGCCCACAACCTAGCCACGAGGGTGGGGGCGCGCCCCCTGCCTCGTGGGCCCCCTGTTGGCCCTCCGGTGCCCATCTTCTGCTATATGAAGTCTTTTGTCCGAAGAAAAATCATAAGCAACCTTTCAGGACGAGACTCCGCCGCCACGAGGCGGAACCTTGGCAGAACCAATGTAGGGCTCCGGCGGAGGTGTTCTGCCGGGGACACTTCCCTCCGGGAGGGGGAAATCATCGCCATCATCACCACCAACGCTCCTCTCATCGGGAGGGGGCCAATCTCCATCAACATCTTCACCAGCACCATCTCCTCTCAAACCCTAGTTCATCTCTTGTATCCAATTTTTATCTCTAAGTCCGGGATTGGTACCTGTAGGTTGCTAGTAGTGTTGATTACTCCTTGTAGTTGATGCTAGTTGGTTTATTTGGTGGAAGATCATATGTTCAGATCCTATATGCATATTAATACTCCTCTGATTATGAACATGAATATTCTTTGTGAGTAGTTACGTTTGTTCCTGAGGACATGGGAGAAGTCTTGCTATTAGTAGTCAGGTGAATTTGGTATTCGTTCGATATTTTGATGAGATGTATGTTGTCTCTCCTCTAGTGGTGTTATGTGAACGTCGACTACATGACACTTCACCATTATTTGGGCCTAGAGGAAGGCATTGGGAAATAATAAGTAGATGATGGGTTGCTAGAGTGACAGAAGCTTAAACCCTAGTTTATGTGTTGCATCGTAAGGGGCTGATTTCGATCCATATGTTTCATGCTATGGTTGGGTTTACCTTAATACTTCTTTTGTAGTTGCGGATGCTTGCAATAGGAGTTAATCATAAGTGGGATGCTTGTCCAAATAAGGACAGCACCAAAGCACCGGTCCACCCGCATATCAAATTATCAAAGTACCGAACGCGAATCATATGAACGTGATGAAGACTAGCTTGACGATAATTCCCATATGTCCTCGGGAGCGCTTTTCTCTATATAAGAGTTTGCCCAGGCTTGTCCTTTGCTACAAAAAGGATTGGTCCACCTTGCTAAACTTTATTTACTTTTGTTACTTGTTGCTCGTTACAAATTATCTTATCACAAAACTATCTGTTACCTATAATTTCAGTGCTTGCAGAGAATCCCTTGCTGAAAACCGCTTATCATTTCCTTCTGCTCCTCGTTGGGTTCGACACTCTTACTTATCGAAAGGACTACGATAGATCCCCTATACTTGTGGGTCATCAAGACTCTTTTCTTGCGCCGTTGCCTGGGTGTGAAGCGCCTTTGGTAGGTGGAAATTGGTAAGGAAAATTTTATATAGTGTGCTGAAATTTACTGTCACTTGTTACTATGGAAAGTAATCCTCTGAGGGGCTTGTTCGGGGTATCTTCACCCTGACCAGTAGAGCAAAGAGTTGCTCCTCAACCTACTGAAAGTGAAAATGTCTACTTTGAAATTGCTTCGCTTATGGTAGAAAAACTGCTAGCTAATCCTTTTGCAGGAGATGGAACATTACATCCTGATGAGCACCTAATCTATGTGGATGAGGTTTGTGGATTATTTAAGCTTGCACGTATGCCCGATGATGTTATTAAGAAGAAGGTCTTCCCTTTATCTTTGAAGGGAGATGCATTGACATGGTATAGGCTATGTGATGATATGGGATCATGGAACTACAAGCGATTGAAATTGGAATTTCATCAGAAGTTTTATCCTATGCATCTTGTTCATCGTGATCGCAATTATATATATAATTTTTGGCCTCGCGAAGAAGAAAGCATCGCTCAAGCTTGGGGGAGGCTTAAGTCTATGTTATATTCATGCTCCAATCATGAGCTCTCAAGAGAAATGATTATTCAAAAATTTTATGCTCGGCTTTCTGATAACAATCGCACCATGCTCGATACTTCTTGTGCTGGCTCTTTTATGATGAAGACTATTGAATTCAAATGGGATTTATTGGAAAGAATTAAATGCAACTCTGAAAATTGGGACCTCGACGAAGGTAAGGAGTCAGGTATGACACCTAAGTTTGATTGTGTTAAATCTTTTATGGATACCAATGTTTTCCGTAAATTTAGCACTAAATATGGACTTGACTCTGAGATAGTAGCTTGTTTCTGTGAATCTTTTGCTACTCATGTTGATCTCCCTGAGGAACAGTGGTTTAAATATCATCCTCCCATAGAAGTAAAAGTAGCTTCACCTATTAAAGTTGAAGAAAAGACTATCACTTATAATGATCCTATTGTTCCTACTACGTATGTTGAAAAACCACCTTTCCCTGTCAGATTAAAGGATCATGCTAAAACTTCAACTGTGGTTCGAAAAGCAATATTAGAACTTATACACCTCCTGAGTAAGTTAAAGTTGAACCTAATATTGCTATTGTTAAAGATCTCTTGGCTGATAATATTGATGGGCATGTTATTTATTTCTATGATGAAACTGCTAGAATTGCGAAACCTTGTGCTAAAGATAAACATAGACCTGTGGTAGGCATGCATGTTATTTCTATTAAAATAGGAGATCATTGTTATCATGGCTTGTGTGATATGGGTGCTAGTGCTAGTGCAATACCTATTGACTTATACAAAGAAATTATGCATGATGTTGCACCTGCTGAGTTAGAAGATATTGACGTCACAATTAAAGTTGCCAATAGAGATACTATTTCACCAATTGGGATTGTTAGAGATGTTGAAGTCTTGTGTGGGACAACTAAATATCCTGCTGATTTCCTTGTTCTTGGTTCCCCACAAGATAGCTTTTGTCCCATTATATTTGGTAGACCCTTCTTAAACACTGTTAATGCTAAGATAGACTGCGAAAAGGATGTTGTTACTATTGGCCTAGGTGATATGTCTCATGAGTTCAACTTTTCTAAATTTCGTAGACAACACCATGAAGAGGAATTGCCTAGTAAAGATGAAATTATTGGTCTTGCTTCTATTGCCGTGCCTCCTAGTGATCCTTTAGAACAATATTTGCTAGACCATGAAAATGATATGTTTATGAATGAAAGAAGGGAAATAGATGAAGTGTTCTTTAAACAGGGACCTATTCAGAAACACAACTTGCCTGTTGAAATCCTAGGGGATCCTCCTCCACCCAAGGGTGATCCCGTGTTGGAGCTTAAACCATTGCCTGATACTCTTAAATATGCTTATCTTGATGAAAAGAAGATATATCATGTTATTATTAGTGCTAACCTTTTAGAGAAGGAGGAAGAAAAATTATTGAAAACTCTGAAGAAGCACCGTGCTGCTATTGGATATACTCTTGATGATCTTAAGGGCATTAGTCCCACTCTATGTCAACACAAAATAAATTTGGAGAAAGACGTCAAACCAGTTATTAATCATCAGCGACGTTTAAATCCTAAGATGAAAGAAGTGGTAAGAAAGAAAATATTAAAGCTCCTTGAGGCAGGTATAATCTATCCCGTTGCGGATAGTCAGTGGATAAGTCATGTCCATTGTGTCCCTAAGAAGGGAGGTATTACGGTCGTTCCTAATGATAAAGATGAATTGATTCTGCAAAGAATTATTACAGGTTATAGGACGGTAATTGATTTCCGCAAATTAAATAAAGCTACTAAACAAGATCATTACCCCTTACCTTTTATTGATCAAATGCTAGAAAGATTATCCAAACATACACATTTTTGCTTTCTAGATGGTTATTCTGGTTTCTCTCAAATACATGTGTCAGCTGATGATCAAGCTAAGACCACTTTTACTTGCCCTTTCGGTACTTTTGCTTATAGACGTATGCCTTTTGGTTTATGTAATGCGCCTGCTACCTTTCAAAGATGCATGATGGCTATATTCTCTGACTTTTGTGAAAAGATTTGTGAGGTTTTCATGGACGATTTCTCCGTTCATGGATCCTCTTTTGATGATTGCTTGAGCAACCTTGATCGAGTTTTGCAGAGATGTGAAGACACTAACCTTGTCTTGAATTGGGAAAAGTGCCACTTTATGGTTAATGAAGGTATTGTCTTGGGGCATAATTTTTTTGAAAAAGGTATGGAAGTTGATAAAGCTAAAGTTGATGCTATTCAAAAGATGCCATGTCCCAAGGACATCAAAGGTATAAGAAGTTTCCTTGGTCACGCTGGATTTTATAGGAGGTTCATTAAGGACTTCTCAAAAATTTCTCGGCCTCTGACTAATCTATTACAAAAAGATATACCATTCATCTTTGATGATGATTGTGTAGAAGCATTTGAAATACTTAAGAAAGCATTGATCTCTACACCTATTGTTCATCCACCTGATTGGAATTTACCCTTTGAAATTATGTGTGATGCTAGTGATTATGTTGTAGGTGCTGTTCTAGGGCAAAGAGTTGATAAGAAATTAAATGTTATTCAATATGCTAGTAAAACTCTAGACAATGCCCTGAGAAATTATGCTACTACTGAAAAGGAATTTTTAGCAGTTGTATTTGCTTGTGATAAGTTCAGACCTTATATTGTTGATTCTAAAGTAACTATTCACACTGATCACGCTGCTATTAAATATCTTATGGAAAAGAAAGATGCTAAACCTAGACTTATTAGATGGGTTCTCTTGCTACAAGAATTTGATTTGCATATTATTGATAGAAAGGGAGCTGAGAACCCCGTTACAGACAACTTCTCTAGGTTAGAAAATGTTCTTGATGACCCACTACCTATTGATGATAGCTTTCCTGATGAACAATTAAATTTCATAAATGCTTCTCGTACTACTCCATGGTATGCTGATTATGCTAATTACATTGTTGCTAAATTTATACCACCTAGTTTCACATACCAGCAAAATAAAAAGTTTTTCTATGATTTGCGACATTACTTTTGGGATGACCCACATCTTTATAAAGAAGGAGTAGATGGTGTTATTAGACGTTGTGTACCTGAGCATGAATAGGGACATATCCTACGCAAGTGTCACTCCGAGGCTTATGGAGGACACCATGCTGGAGATAGAACTACACATAAGGTATTGCAATCCGGTTTGTATTGGCCTACTCTCTTCAAGGATGCCCGTAAGTTTGTCTTATCTTGTGATGAATGTTAAAGAATTGGTAATATTAGTAGACGTCAGGAAATGCCTATGAATTATTCACTTGTTATTGAACCATTCGATGTTTGGGGCTTTGATTATATGGGACCATTTCCTGCCTCTAATGGGTATACACATATTTTAGTTGCTGTTGATTACGTTACTAAGTGGGTAGAAGCTATTCCAACTAGTAGTGTTGATCATAACACTTCTATTAAGATGCTTAAGGAAGTTATTTTTCCGAGGTTTGGAGTCCATAGATATTTAATGACTGATGGTGGTTCACATTTTATTCATGGTGCTTTCCGTAAAATGCTTGCCAAGTATGATGTTAATCATAGAATTGCATCTCCTTATCACACGCAGTCTAGCGGTCAAGTAGAATTGAGTAATAGAGAGCTCAAATTAATTTTGCGAAAGACTGTTAATAGATCTAGAAAGAATTGGTCCATGAAACTTGATGATGCATTATGGGCCTATAGAACTGCATATAAATATCCTATGGGTATGTCTCCGTATAAAATGGTTTATGGAAAAGCATGCCACTTACCTCTTGAACTAGAACATAAGGCATATTGGGCCATTAAAGAGCTCAACTATGATTTCAAACTTGCCGGTGAAAAGAGGTTATTTGACATTAGCTCACTTGATGAATGGAGAACCCAAGCCTATGAGAATGCCAAGTTGTTTAAAGAAAAAGTTAAAAGATGGCATGACAAAAGAATACAAAAGCGTGAGTTTAATGTAGGTGATTATCTATTATTATACAACTCTCGTTTAAGATTTTTTGTAGGAAAACTTCTCTCTAAATGGGAAGGCCCTTACGTTATCGAGGACGTCTATCATTTCGATGCCATAAAAATCAACAACTTCGAAGGCACAAATCCGAAGGTGGTGAATGATCAAAGAATCAAACATTATATCTCAGGTAATCCTATAAATGTTGAAACCAATGTTATTGAAACCGTAACCCCGGAGGAATACATGAGGGACACTTTCCAGAACGTTTCAGACTCCGAAAAAGAATAGGTATGTGGTAGGGTAAGTAAACCGACTCCAAAACAGTTCTAATGGCAATTTCTCTCCGTTTTGGATTATTTAGAAAAATACAAAAATAAGAAGCAGTCCGGGAAGGACACGAGGCCTCCACGAGGGTGGAGGGCGCGCCCTACTGCCTCGTGGGCACCTCGTGTGCTCTCCGGACTCCGTTTTCTTGCATGATACGTATTTTGGTCGGTAAAAATTCATTATATAATCTCCCGAAGGTTTTGACTCATGTATCACGCAATTGTCCTCTGTTCTTGTTTTGAGCTATTTTCTGTCAGGTTTGTCAAGTCCACGCATCATGTCGTGCCCGTCCTCCAACAATGGTGACAACGATGCTTGGCTAATGAAGATAGAGCTGAAGAGGGAAGAACCCATGGAGATCAACAAGGATGAAGGGATCAAGAATGCCACGGAGGACCAAGTTCCGGTAGCAAAAGACACCCTTCAACTTGATCACAATCTTCTTACCCCAACTGAGATCGAAGCTTTCAAGATGATTGAGTTAGCTCGTATACAAAACAAGTATCTCACACGTGAAAATATTTTGTTGAAGGAGCATATCGTCGCACTCAAGGGCATTATCCGCAAGTTGGAGGATCTGTTATGCTCGATGTGCGATTACCCATCATCAACAACTCCACCACCTTCCTCACCGACAAAGGAGACATAATCACATGGGTATGGGCACTCCCCTTGGCAACCGCCAAGCTTGGGGGAGGTGCCCCGGTATCGTATCACCATCACACTCCTGTCTTTACCGTTTTTCTTATTTCGATCCTTTTAG
Organism: Triticum aestivum; assembly: GCF_018294505.1. Classification (NCBI taxonomy): domain Eukaryota; kingdom Viridiplantae; phylum Streptophyta; class Magnoliopsida; order Poales; family Poaceae; genus Triticum; species Triticum aestivum. Next base: position 13,242,829 of record NC_057796.1, read on the forward strand.
TAGTATCTTGATCTAGTAGAATAAAGTTTTTGGTATGATCCAGTTTTGAGTTTTGCTTTATGATCCCTTTATGTAATCGAGTCTGTGAGCTATATAATAAAGATTAGTGTTGATTCAAGGGCTTGATTATTTTGCTATGATCTTGAGGGAATAAAAGAAAAAGAAAGAATAAAAAGAAATAAAGAGATCATATTGACCTTATGGAGAGTAATGACTTCACATAGAAAGAGTATGATGATTAAAAATTGTTGAGAGTTGACAAACATAGCTTTGGTCATCATTGCAATTAATAGGAAATAATAAAGAAAGAGAGGTTTCACATATAAATATACTTTCTTGGACATCTTTTATGATTGGGAGCACTCATTAAAATATGACATGCTAAAGAGTTGATGTTGGACAAGGAAGACAACGTAATGGGTTATGTTTTCTTATATCTAAGATAAAGTATATTGTCATGGATCATCCAACATGTTGAGCTTGCCTTTCCCCCTCATGCTAGCCAAATTCTTTGCACCAAGTAGAGATACTACTTGTGCTTTCAAATACCCATAAACCTAGTTTTGCCATGAGAGTCCACCATATCTACCTATGGATTGAGTAAGATCCTTCAAGTAAGTTGTCATCGGTGCAAGCAATAAAAATTGCTCTCTAAATATGTATGATCGATTGGTGTGGAGGAAATAAGCTTTATACGATCTTGTGATGTGGAAGAAATAAAAGCGACGGACTGCATAATAAAGGTCCATATCACAAGTGGCAATATAAAGTGACGTTCTTTCGCATTAAGATTTTGTGCATCCAACCCTGAAAGCGCATGGCAACCTCTGCTTCCCTCTACGAAGGGCCTATCTTTTACTTTTATCTTCTACCTTATGCAAGAGTCATGGTGATTTTCACCTTTCCTTTTTACATTTTATCCTTTGGCAAGCACAGTGTGTTGGAAAGATCCTGATATATATATCCAATTGGATGTAAGTTAGCATGAACTATTATTGTTGACATTACCCTTGAGGTAAAAGGTTGGGAGGCGAAACTATAAGCCCCTATCTTTCTCTGCGTCAGATTTAAAACTCCGTAACCACAAGTATTGCATGAGTGTTAGGAATTGTGAAAGACTAAATGATAGTTGAGTATGTGGACTTGCTAAAAGGCTCTGGCATAGACTCTTTCTGATGTTATAATAAATTGCAATTGCCTCAATGACTGAGATTATAGTTTGTTAGTTCTCAATGAAGTTTCTCATTCATACTTTGCATTGTAAATAGATTATTACTTGAGCATAAGAAATCATATGACATTACCCATATATGTTGCTGTTATGAGAATAATCATGATGCCCTCATGTCCGTATTTTATTTTATCGACACCTGTACCTCTAAACATGTGGACATATTTATCGTTATCAGCTTCCGCTTGAGGACAAGCGAGGTCTAAGCTTGGGGGAGTTGATACATCCATTTTGCATCATGCTTTTATATCGATATTTATTGCATTATGGGTTGTTATTACACATTATGTCACAATACTTATGCCTATTCTCTCTTATTTTACAAGGTTTACTCCACGGAAGTCCTGCAACTCCACGGAAGTTGTTTTTGGAAATAATAAAAAATACTGAGCGGAAGAAATCCCAGAGGGGGCCCACAACCTAGCCACGAGGGTGGGGGCGCCCTACCCCTCTGGGCGCGCCCCCCTGCCTCGTGGGCCCCCTGTTGTCCCTCCGGTGCCCATCTTCTGCTATATGAAGTCTTTCATCCGAAGAAAAATCATAAGCAAGCTTTCGGGACGAAACTCCGCCGCCACGAGGCGCAACCTTGGCGGAACCATTC
>NC_057796.1:13244997-13255674 GCF_018294505.1 Triticum aestivum
TCGGGAGGGGGGCAATCTCCATCAACATCTTCACCAGCACCATCTCCTCTCAAACCCTAGTTCATCTCTTGTATCCAATTCTTGTCTCTATGTCCGGGATTGGTACCTGTAGGTTGCTAGTAGTGTTGATTACTCCTTGTAGTTGATGCTAGTTGGTTTATTTGGTGGAAGATCATATGTTCAGATCCTATATGCATATTAATACTCCTCTGATTATGAACATGAATATGCTTTGTGAGTAGTTACGTTTGTTCCTGAGGACATGGGAGAAGTCTTGCTATTAGTAGTCATGTGAATTTGGTATTCGTTCGATATTTTGATGAGATGTATGTTGTCTCTCCTCTAGTGGTGTTATGGAACGTCGACTACATGACACTTCACCATTATTTGGGCCTAGAGGAAGGCATTGGGAAGTAATAAGTAGATGATGGGTTGCTAGAGTGACAGAAGCTTAAACCCTAGTTTATGTGTTGCTTCGTAAGGGGCTGATTTGGATCCATATGTTTCATGCTATGGTTGGGTTTACCTTAATACTTCTTCTGTAGTTGCGGATGCTTGCAATAGGAGTTAATCATAAGTGGGATGCTTGTCCAAGTAAGGACACCACCAAAGCATCGGTCCACCCACATATCAAATTATCAAAGTACCGAACGCGAATCATATGGACGTGATGAAAACTAGCTTGTCGATAATTCCCATATGTCCTCGGGAGCGCTCTTCTCTATATAAGAGTTTGTCCTGGCTTGTCCTTTGCTAGAAAAAGGATTGGTCCACCTTGCTGCACTTTATTTACTTTTGTTACTTGTTGCTCGATACAAATTATCTTATCACAAAACTATCTGTTACCTATAATTTCAGTGCTTGCAGAGAATACCTTGCTGAAAACCGCTTATCATTTCCTTCTGCTCCTCGTTGGGTTCGACACTCTTACTTATCGAAAGGACTACGACAGATCCCCTATACTTGTGTGTCAGACGACGTGGTGAGTACCCCCTAGTCCACGACACCATCACCCGCCAACTTGCGGCTGCTGGGGAGGCGCGGGCGGCAGTGGGTAGTAGCCGGTGGGCGCGGGCGGCGCGGGCTGACGGGGCACGGCTAGAGGAGCAGGGCCGCCACGGGTGGTGCCAGCGGGGAGGGCGGTGTGCTGGACCCGCTACTTTAGCTTCGTCTTCCGGTGCTCCTTAAGTTTGAGGTACGCGACGGCGCACTTGAAAGTGGGCTGCGGTAGCAGGGTGAGGTTGGAAGCCGCGTTGCCGAAGTCCTCGTTAAGGCCGGCGGTGACGGTGCTCAGCATAGGTCATCAGAGACCTTAGCACCGATGTCGGGAAGCTCGTCGGCGAGCATCTTGAGCCTCATGCAGTACTCGTCGATCGTGGAGTTGTCCTGGTGATAGTCGAAGAACTCCTACTGCAAGAAAACAAGGCACTGAAGTTTGTTGTCGGTCAAGAGCGCGTTGATCTTGGCCCACACGTCGTAGGCGTCGTCGCCCTCGGCAACGACCGTGTGGAAGATGTCCTTCGAGAACGTCTGGTAGAACCAACGGATGATCGTGGCCTCAATGGCGGACCACTCTAGATCGCCGCGCATGCACGTTCTGTCCACGGAACCATCGATATGCTCGGTGAGATAGTACTCGCAGAAAATGAGGTTGAAGTAGGTCTTCCACGCGTAGTACGACATGCTGGAGCTGTCGAGATGGATAGGGACCCGCGCCTCAATGTTGTGGTCACGGATGGCGGCGGCGGAGGGCTCGGGGCCAGCGAACAGGTTGGACGAGCGAGTCGTGGATGAGTCGGGCGAAGAGATGGCGGCGCGCGGGTAGGGTTAGGGGCGGCGGCGGCGGTGGAGCGCGGCAGCTGCAAGGGCGCGGGTCTGGTTAGGGTTTTGGAGGGGTAGGAGAGGAGAGGCAGTGGCGGCAGGGCGGGTGCCGCGGCTGCGGGGGCGCGCTGTGGGAGGGAAGCAGCGGCGAAGGGACGGAGAGGTATCTCTGGGCCCTCTCGGTATTGCACATCACTATAAGCCTTGCAAGCAATGTGACTAAATGAGTTAGTCACGGGATGATGCACTACGGAACAAGTAAAGAGACTTGCCGGTAACGAGATTGAACTAGGTATTGAGATACCGATGATCGAATCTCGGGCAAGTAACATACCGATGACAAAAGGAACAATGTATGTTGTTATGCGGTTTGACCGATAAAAATCTTCGTAGAATATGTAGGAACCAATATGAGCATCCAGGTTCCGCTATTGGTTATTGACCGGAGACGTGTCTCGGTCATGTCTACATAGTTCTCGAAACTGTAGGGTCCGCACGCTTAAAGTTCTGTGACGATCGGTATTATGAATTTATATGTTTTGATGTACCGAAGGTAGTTCGGAGTCTTGGATATGATCATGGACATGACGAGGCGTCTCGAAATGGTCGAGACATAAAGATCGATATATTGGACGACTATGTTCGTACACCGAAAGTGTTTCGGGAGGTTTCGGACATTTACTGGAGTACCGGGGGGTTACCGGAACCCCCTGGGGAGTATATTGGGCCTAATGGGCCTTAGTGGGAGAAGAGGAGGGGCGGTCAGGGCAGCCGCGCGCCCCCTCCCCCTCTAGTCCGAATTGGACAAGGAAGAGGGGCGGCGCTCCCCTTTCCTTCTCTCCCTCTCTCCCTTCCTTCTCCTACTCCTACTTGGAAGGGGGAGTCCTACTCCCGGTGGGGCGCGCCATAGGAGGCTGGCCCCCTCCCCCTCCTCTACTCCTTAATATACGGGGAGGGGGCACCCCTTGGAGACACAATAGGTGATCATTGATCTTTTAACCGTGTGCAGTGCCCCCCCTCCACCATAATCCACCTCGGTCATATCGTAGCGGTGCTTAGGCGAAGCCCTGCGTCGGTAGCATCATCATCACCGTCATCACGCCGTCGTGCTGACGGAACTTTCCCTCGAAGCTCTGCTGGATAGGAGTTCGTGGGACGTCATCGAGCTGAATGTGTGCTGAACTCGGAGGTGTCGTGCGTTCGGTACTTGGATCGGTCGGATCGTGAAGACGTACGACTACATCAACCGCGTTGTTCTAACGCTTCCGCTTTCGGTCTACGAGGGTACGTGGACACACTCTCCCCTCTCGCTGCTATGCATCACCATGATCTTGCGTGTTCGTAGGATTTTTTTTGAAATTACTACGTTCCCCAACAGTGCCATCCGAGCCAGGTTTATGCGTAGATGTTATATGCACGAGTAGAACACAAGTGAGTTGTGGGCGATACTAGTCATACTGCTTACCAGCATGTCATAATTTGATTCGGCGGTATTGTTGGATGAAGCGGCCCGGACCGACATTACGTGTACGCTTACGCGAGACTGGTTCTACCGACGTGCTTCGCACATAGGTGGCTGGCGGGTGTCAGTTTCTCCAACTTTAGTTGAAACGAGTGTGTCTACACCCGGTCCTTGTGAAGGTTAAAACAGCACTAACTTGACGAAATATCGTTGTGGTTTTGATGGGTAGGTAAGAACGGTTCTTGCTCAGCCCGTAGCAGCCACTTAAAACATGCAACAACAAAGTAGAAGACGTCTAACTTGTTTTTGCAGGGCATGCCGTGATGTGATATGGTCAAGACATGATGCTAAATTTTATTGAATGAGATGATCATGTTTTGTAACAAAGTTATCGGCAACTGGCAGAAGCCATATGGTTGTCGCTTTATTGTATGCAATGCAATCGCCCTGTAATTGCTTTACTTTATCACTAAGCGGTAGCGATAGTCGTAGTAGCAATAGTTGGCGAGACGACAACGATGCTTCGATGGAGATCTAGGTGTCAAGCCGGTGACGATGGTGATCATGACTCTAGAGATGGAGATCTAAGGCACAAGATGATGATGGCCATATCATATCAGTTATATTGATTGCATGTGATGTTTATCTTTTATGCATCTTATTCTGCTATGATTGACGGTAGCATTATAAGATGATCTCTCACTAAATTTCAAGGTACAAGTGTTCTCCCTGAGTATGCACCATTGCCAAAGTTCGTCGTGCCGAGACACGACGTTATGATTAGGTGTGATAAGCTCTACGTTCACATACAATGGGTGCAACCAGTTTAGCACACGCAGAAATACTCAGGTTAAACTTGACGAGCCTAGCATATGCAGATATGGCCTCGGAACACTGAGACCTAAAGGTCGAGCATGAATCATATAGTAGATATGATCAACATAGTGATGTTCACCATTGAAAACTAATCCATCTCATGTGATGATCGGACATGGTTTAGTTGATTTGGATCACGTGATCACTTAGATGATTAGAGGGATATCTATCTAAGTGGGAGTTCTTAACTAATATGGTTAATTGAACTTTAATTTATCATGAACTTAGTCCTGCTAGTATTAGCATATCTATGTTGTAGATCAATAGCTCGCGTTTAGCTCCCCTGTTTTATTTTTTATATGTTCCTAGAGAAAACTAAGTTGAAAGATGTTAGTAGCAATGATGCGGATTGGATCCGTGATCTGAGGATTATCCTCATTGCTGCACAGAAGAATTATGTCTTTGATGCACCTCTAGGTGAAAGACCTATTGCAGGAGCAGATGCAGACATTATGAACGTTTTGACAAAGCTCGGTATGATGACTACTTAATAGTTTAGTGCACCATGCTTTACGGCTTAGAACCGGGACTTCAAAAACGTTTTGAACGCCACGGAGCATATAAGATGTTCCAAGAGCTGAAATTAGTATTTTAGACTCATGCCCATGTTGAAAGGTATGAGACCTTTGACAAGTACTTTGCCTACAAGATGGAGGAGAATAGCTCAGCTAGTGAGCACGTGCTCAGAATGTCTGAGTACTACAATCACTTGAATCAAGTGGGAGTTAATCTTCCATATAAGATAGTGATTGACAGAGTTCTCTAGTCACTATCACCAAGTTACTAGAACTTGGTGATGAACTATAATATGCACGGGATAACGGAAACGATTCCCAAGCTCTTCGTGATGCTGAAATCGATGAAGGTAGAAATCAAGAAAAGCATCAAGTGTGAATGGTTGACAAGACCACTAGTTTGAAGAAAAGGGCAAAGGGAAGAAGGGGAACTTCAAAAAGAACAGTAAGCAAGTTGCTGCTCCCGTGAAGAAGCCCAAAGCTAGACCCAAGATTGAAACTGAGTGCTTCTACTGCAAGGAAATGGTCACTGGAAGTGGAACTGCCCTAGATACTTGGCGGATAAGAAGGATGGTAAAATGAACAAAGGTATATTGGATATACATGTTATTGATGTGTACTTCACTAGTGTTTATAGAAATTCCTCGGCATTTGATACTAGTTCAGTTGCTAAGAGTAGTAACTCGAAACGGGAGTTGCAGAATAAAAAGAAACTAGTTAAGGGCTAGGTGACGATGTGTGTTGGAAGTAGTTCCAAGATTGATATGATCATCATCGCACACTCCCTATACTTTCGGTATTAGTGTTGATCCTAAATAAGTGTTATTTGGTGTTTGCGTTGAGCATGAATATGATTTGATCGTGTTTATTGCAATACGGTTATTCATTTAAGTTAGAGAATAATTGTTATTCTGTTTACATGAATAAAACCTTCTATGGTCATACACCCAATGAAAATGGTTTGTTGGATCTCGATCGTAGTGATACACATATTCATAATATTGAAGCCAAAAGATGCAAAGTTAATAATGATAGTGCAACTTATTTGTGGCACTGCCGTTTAGGTCATATTGGTGTAAAGCGCATGAAGAAACTCCATGATGATGGGATTTTGGAATCACTTGATGCTTGCGAACCATGCCTTATGGGCAAGATGACTAATACTCCGTTCTCCAGAACAACGGAGCAAGCAACTGACTTATTGGAAATAATAAATACTGATGTATGCGATCCGGTGAGTGTTGAGGCTCGCGGCGGGTATCGTTATTTTCTGACCTTCACAGATGATTTGAGTAGATATGGGTATATCTACTTGATGAAACATAAGTCCGAAACATTTGAAAAGTTCATATAATTTCATAGTGAAGTGGTAAATCATCGTAACAAGAAAATAAAGTTTCTACGATCTGATCGTGGAGGAGAATATTTGAGTTACGAGTTTGGTCTTCATTTGAAACAATGCAGAATAGTTTCGCAACTTACGCCACCTGGAAAACCAGAGCGTAATGGTGTGTCCGAACATCATAACCGTACTTTTTTAGATATGGTGCAATCTATGATGTCTCTTACCGATTTACCACTATCGTTTTGGGGTTATGCATTAGAGACAGCTGCATTCACGTTAAATAGGGCACCATCTAAATCCATTGAGACAACACCATATGAACTGTGGTTTGGCAAGAAACCAAAGTTGTCGTTTCTTAAAGTTTGGGGCTGCGATTCTTATGTGAAAAAGCTTCAACCTAATAATCTCGAACCCAAATCAGAGAAGTGCGTCTTCATAGGATACCCAAATGTCGGTGTACAAAAAGGGGGGCGCACTTTTGTACCCCTTTACCTATGCACGGGCAGTCCGAGCCGCCGCCCGCGGTCACACCAAGCAGAACAGGGGAGGTGAGCCAAGGTAAGACCGAAGCCCCAGATAAACAGAGCAACTCCAAGGCCATGACCATGAAGAATAGACGGATGAAGCAGGTTCCTCCGGCAAGACCCTTGCCGGGGCCGCTCGCCCCACGCCAACAGAGCGAGCCACCCTTGAGCCCATGGTCCCCAACGCCATCATCCACGTGGGGCCAGGGCTCGGGAAGGCACCTCTGTGGTGGCATGCAGATCTTTGTGAAGACATATTCAAGATCAGACGAGGATTAGAAGATGACGATCCTCGGCAAGATCCTTGCCGAGGAAGGCCACCAGACCCCCGGCAAGGTCATTGACGGGGACGACAACGCGCCGCGGCAAGACCCTTGCCGGGCCATACGGCAAGACCCTTGCCGCGCCACCCGGCAAGACCCTCTCCAAGGACGCCAGCGGGGCCACCGCCAGCCCCGCGCCAACCAAGCTTCCACCACCGTTCACCTGCAGCTGCCTGCCCAACCAGCTGGGCGGGCACCTGCGTGGCAACATGCAGCTCCCGGGCCAACTCATCGAGCGACTGCGTGGCGGCATGCAAATCTTCATGAAGGCTCCACCACCGCGCCACCTCAGCTGCCTGCCTGCCTACATGGCGCCGCACGGATCGCTGGCCAAGGCATGTGTCGAAGCGAGGAGGAGCGGTGACGGACGGGACGGGCCTCGCCCCCGTCCCCAATAAAGCAAGGGGACACCTAAGCTATGCATTAAATGCGTCTTGTCATGTAATACGAGCGATAAGCTCAGGGCACTGTACGCCTTTCCACCTCCTGTGTGCCACTGTGGCAGCCCCTTCGGACTATAAAAGGAGGCCCATGGCATACTAGAGAAGGATTCGGCTCTTTCGAACCACGTACTGACCACAGCTAGTTCGAGAGCCAAGAACTCTCTGAAATACACCCACCAAAGCAGGACTAGGGTTTTATGCATCCTCGCGGCCCGAACCTGGGTAAACGATCCTTGTGCTGTCTACTAGCCCTGCTCTTCTCGCAACCCCGTGCCCCGGCAACCGTAGCAGGGATTCTTGTGATCCCATAGGTGTCGTTCCACACCAACATCTTTGGCGCTCCAGGTAGGGGGCGCAATTGTGAGAATCTGGTCTAGTAGTTAGCCTAGCAGTTCTTCATCGCCATGGCTCCTAAGAAGAAGACGGCCACGGCGGCCGGCTCGTTGGGAGCCGAACGGCCCGTGCCGGTGCTGGCGGGCAGTGGACCGGTCGCAGACAAGACCCGGGCCGCGGTCCGCGAGCACCAGCATCGCCCTGGTAGTCAGAGCCTGGCGAGCGGCGTCGTTCTCGCACCAGACGACCGGCTACACGTCGCCGGATCCAAAGACGGAGCTAGGCCCCCTGCAGGCGGCGCGGGGCCCTCCAGGGGTGTCGTTGTGCCACCTCCAGGCGGCGCAGCGACCTCCAGGACGCCCACACCGGCGACCACTGCGCGCTCTTCCCATGGTGTGCGCGTCGAGCAGCATCACCACGTTGGTGACCCTGGGCACCGCCGTGGGAAGATCCCCGTGCGTCGTCCGCATGATGAAGGGGTTCAGCGCGCCCGCTGAAGCGGTGGCGAAAATGGCACGGAGCCGCTGGGTCGTAACGAAGCTCCTTCTAACGTAGTTAGAAGTCGAAGCGCGTCGCGATCCACACAGCTGTCGCCGCCGCCCACGCCGGCAGAAGCTTTGGCGCGCGCGCAGCTGCTCCTCGATTTCCCCCCTGCTACGGAGAACCTCGACGAGTGGAGGGCCACCATCCGGAGCCTCGTCGCCATCGCCAACAAAGACGATCCGCCACCGGCGGGACCCTCGGGTCGGCGCTCCACCGAGCCACCGCATGCTGGCGCTGGGAGGACCAGGGGAGTTGCGGCCACGGTGCACTCTCCTCCTCCTCGCCAACCGCCGCGGGCGTCGGCCCGTCGTGATGATGCCTGTGATAACATCTCCATAGCGTCGTCCGACCCGCGGACCCTCCGTGACCAGTGCCAGGTCCTTCGGGAACGAGCTCACGAAGACGCTTGAACCACCGTCGAGCGCCGGCGCGAAACGCGCCGCCAGTCGGACAAGCGGGCGGGACCCTCTATGGACCACCGGCACCGGGGGGCTACGGCGGCCTACCTTACGAGGTGGGCTGCCCGGCCTTTACCCGTGAGTTGCGGCAGTTCCAGTGGCCATCCCACCGCACGTTCAAGCCCGACGTCGGCGAGAAGTACACTAGCAAGACCAATCCGTCCGAGTTCCTCAGCATCTACACCATCGCTATGCAGGCTGCTGGGGCTCGCGACGACAAAGTGCTTGCCAACTATTTCCCGCTAGCGCTCAAGCCCAATGTGATGTCTTGGTTGATGCACTTGCCAGTGGATTCCATTTCTTCTTGGTCGGATCTGTGCCATGAGTTTGTTGGCGCCTTCACAGGAGGCCACCAAGCTCATGGCCAGGCCAGTGATCTGCATATTATTCCCCAGAAGGAAGGGGAGACCCTGCGCAAGTACATCCAGAGATTCAGCCGAGTGCAGTACAACATCCCCGACGTTCATCCCGCCGCTGTGATTAGCGCGTTCCACCAGAACGTGCGCAATCGCAAGATGCGCGAGGAGCTGGCGATGACCAAGGTTAAGGATGTGTCCGAGCTCTACGTTCTGGCCGATAGATGTGCCCGGGCTGAAGAGGGAAGGAAGTACCCCGGCGAAGACGCCGGTGCGGAAACCAACTCTACCGATGAAGACGCCGCCACCCCGACGAAGAAGGGCTGGCGTCGCAACAGGAAACGCAAAGGCAAGGCCGTGCTTGCCGTTGAGGGATCTAACGATACCGGTGCCGGCAAGAAGGTCAAGGCAGACGCCCCCGGCAAGGAGATTGCTAGGTTCGCCGCCTGTCGGGCCTTGGCGGCTACCGACAAGCCAGGAAGCTCCGGCAAGCAATACTGCAAGATCCACCGCACCAAGGGCCACGACCTCCAGAACTGGCGACAAGTTGAGCTGCTTGCTGAGAAGCAAAAGGCTGAGTACGAGAGGCGAGACAAGGAGAAGGACCAAGACGGTGCTGAGGGATCCGGCAAGAAGCGTGGTGGCCAAGGAGGCTGCCCCGGCAAGGACAACCAGCAAGAGAGGCCCGCCCGGGGCCGCGACAAGAGACAAGAAGACGATGACCACGACGAGGATGGCGAGTCTGATGGGCAAGGGTTCCAGAAGGCTACGGAGGCCATGTGCGTCGATGGCAGCGCCTCGCTGCATACCTCTCACCGCCAGCTCAAGCAGTGGGCGCATGAGATTACAGCAACAGAGCCGTCGTTCGACGCTCAGAAGCCGCTGAAGTGGTCCAACACGCCCCTCATCTTTGACACCGAGGACCACCCTGACCTGTAACACCCCGGATGTGACTTTCCATATTTGTAACTCCAACTCTTGCCATTTTCGGATATGTGTTATGATATTCCCTCCGTGGTTGGGTTTTTGTCTTTCGCTTTGCATTTTGTTCATTGGATATCATGTCATCATGTCATCATGTGCATCTCTTTTGCATACGTGTTCGTCTCATGCATCCGAACATTTTCCCCGTTGTCCGTTCTGCAATCCGACACTCCCACATGCACCCGGAGCACCCCTCTTGTTTTGTTTCGTGAGCGGGAGAAAAACGTTCTCGGAATGGACCGAGTTTTTCCAAGTGGCCTTGGTACACCACCGGTAGACCACCTGTCAAGTTTCGTTCCATTTGGAGGTCGTTTGATGCTCCAACGGTTAACCGGGTAACCGCGAAGGCCTCTTGTGTGTTGCAGCCCAACACCCCTCCAAAACAGACCAATAACCCATCTAAGTCACTTGCATGCTCTCCGTCGGTGGATCACGATCGTGTGGGCGAAACCGCACCTCATTTGGAGTCTCCTAGCTCCCTCTACCTATAAATATGTGCACCCCTCCGAAATTCCGGTTCCCGAAACCCTAGCCCCGCTCCCTCTCCGCCGCCGGACACGTCCGGAGGCGCCGGACTAATCGCCGCCGCCGCCCCGAGCCAACCGGAGGGCGCCACGTGGCGCTCCCCGCCGCCAGCCGCCGCCGGCCCGCCCGAGCCCGCGGGAGGCCCTCCCCGAGCCCATCGCCGCCCAGC
>NC_057796.1:13256271-13285223 GCF_018294505.1 Triticum aestivum
GCCGCCCAGCGCTGCCATCCTCCGCCGTCCTCCACCTGTTGCCGGTCGCCGCCCCCGCGCCACCGGTCCTTGTCGCCCCCTCGCCGTCCGGCGACCGCGCCCCGGCCAGATCCGGCGGGCCCCGACCGGCCCCGTCCCGCCGGCGCCTTCCCCGTCCAACTCCGGCCGCCGCGCCATCCGTCTCCGGCGAGATCCGCCATTGCCTCGTTTTGCGTGCCGGGTCAACCCCAGATCCGCGAGTTGAAATTCCTCCAAGTCCTTTCTTTTCTGTCACATTCTGGAGTCTTGTTCATCACATCATATCTCTTTGCATACTGCTCCGATTTGTGCGTGTAATATGTCAAAATGTTCATCATGAGATGTTCTTAATTTTGTTCCATTGTGCCATGCTTGTTTGGGTTCATCTTGATGCATAAATCATCATTTCAAGAGTGCTATATGATGTTAACTGCTGTCTGTTAACAGAACTTGATGTTTTGTTATTTTTGTTGCTTTTGATGTGCGCATCTTCTGGGCATAAGCTCTACATGTGTTTTGATATATGCCATGCCATCTTTACATGGGTGATTGCCATGTATTTTTGTGATCTATGTGGTGACTAGCACAAGCATGTAAACTAGCCTTCGTGATGTTGCTGTTTTCAGAGACTTAGGATCTCGCCAAGTCCTGTCCTGCTGTTATTTTGGTGCCATGTATCCATGTTGCTACAGCGACATACATGCTTCTTTTGAGTATGTTCAGTAAGGATGTTTTGGACATATAGATGTGCTCTATCCAGCCATGCCCCTGTTTGCAATTATGGAGTGCCCTAGCATGTCTCTATCTTGGCTCTACTTTTGCTATAAAATGTTCCTGGCAGAATGTTAACATGCTATTCAATTTTTCCATGGATGTTGCTAGTGATCCATACATGCTATGAACTTGATATTGCCATGGTTAACTTCATTAACATGTCTTCGTGCTGTTGGTATGCTTGTTTTGTCATGCAATGCTTTGTGATGAGTGAATCGAGCTCGCAAAAATGCCTTCATAATTCTGTTAATGCTGTTTTTCTGCTGTCTGAATCTGGTAATGAAACTTGCGTTGTTCATAGAGGTGCCATCATATCTTCTTTGCCTTTTTGGCTCATGATCAGTAAGGGACTTTTGTTCTATGCATTTAGTAGATTCATTCCATGCCTTGTTTTGCTATGATAAGTTCATGTAGCAAGTCGAGTGCTTGCTCTAAACATGGCTTCCTGATGCTGTTTATGCCATGTTTAGTATTTTCACCAAGTCTGTGAAGCTGATATCTTTTGCACTTTTGCCATGCTTGTTTGAACCTGTTATTGTGTGATCTAGCTGTAGCTCAGTGTTCATATTTTGTCAAGCATCTTGGGTACATAACTTTCATATGCTTTGTTGTTATGTTGGAGTGCAGTAGCTTAGCTTCTTGTTGCATACTAAGTGGCATCGTGTTGTTAATCGCAGAATTGTGCCATCCTTGTTTTGCTTGTCATTTGCAAACCGTGCATCTGATTCCGGTGATCTTTAAATAGATTTCAACCAAAATCATCTCCTCTTTCCAGCGGCATACTTGGTTTGCCAATTTGATGCCTTGTTCATCTTTTTCCCTCCGGAGCACGCATATGCATTGCATATCACATCTCTCATATCATGCCATGTATTGCATCATGTTGCTTGTGCATTTCCCGTGATTGATTGTTGGTCCTTTGTTCGTGTTCTTGCTTTGGGTAGAGCCGGGAGACGAGAACGCTTACGAGGAACCTGTTGAGGATGCTTACGAGGATCAAGCTTTCGACAACTCTGAGAACCTTGCAGGCAAGATGACCATACCCTCGAAATCACTTCTATCTTTGCTTGCTAGTTGTTCGCTCTATTGATATGCTGCGCTACCTACCACTTGCTATATCATGCCTCCCATGTTGCCATGTCAAGCCTCTAACCATCCTTTCCTAGCAAACCGTTGTTTGGCTAAGTTACCGCTTTTGCTCAGCCCTTCTTATACCGTTGCTAGTTGCAGGTGAAGTTGAAGTTGGTTCCATGTTGGAACATGGATATTTTGGCATATCACAATATCTCTTATTTAATTAATGCATCTATATATTTTTTAAATGGTGGAAGGCTCGGCCTTATGCCTGATGTTTTGTTCCACTCTTGTCGTCCTAGTTTCCGTCATACCGGTGTTATGTTCCTTGATTTTGCGTTCCTTATGCGGTTGGGTGATTTATGGGACCCCCTTGACAGTTCGCCTTAAATAAAACTCCTCCAGCAAGGCCCAACCTTGGTTTTACATTCGCCTACCTAAGCCTTTTTCCCTTGGGTTTTTGCGAGCCCGAGGGTCATCTTTATTTTAACCCCCGGGCCAGTGCTCCTTCGAGTGCTGGTCCAAACTGGGCGATGTCCGGCGCCCCCTGGGCAACCAGGGTCTATGCCAACCCGACGTCTTGCCCATCCGGTGTGCCCTGAGAACGAGATATGTGCAGCTCCTATCGGGATTTGTCGGCACATTCGGGCGGCTTTGCTGGTCTTGTTTTACCATTGTCGAAATGTCTTGTAAATCGGGATTCCAAGACTGATCGGGTCTTCCCGGGAGAAGGAATATCCTTCGTTGACCGTGAGAGCTTATGATGGGCTACGTTAGGACACCCCTGCAGGGTATTATCTTTCGAAAGCCGTGCCCGCGGTTATGTGGCTGTCGTGGAATTGACACGGCAGATGCCCTCGTGAAAGGACTTAGTCGTGGAGCCATCGCAACTAGGAAGCTTAAAGGGGTTAAAGCGGGACAAAGGACACGAGGATTATACTGGTTCGGCCCCTTACGGTGAAGGTAAAAGCCTAATCCAGTTGAGGTGGAATTGCTAGGGTTTTGATGACCATGGAGCGAATCCGCTGTGCCTGGCTACCGATTTGACGTTGCTTACCCTAAACCGCCGCGGGTCGTCCCCTTATATACACGGGTTGACGCTCCGCGGCCTACAGAGTCCCGGACGGCTCATAAACAATGTCCGGCTCGATGACTAGTTAATCTTGCCTTACAACACAAGTATGCCTTTACGGCGGTTTATCACTACGGGCCTTAAGTCGCCTACGGGCTTTAGGCCCTTTATCGAACCGCCATCTTCAAGCTTGATATTGGGCTTCATATGATGAATCGCCATAACGTAACCCGGCCCCTCCTGGGCGGGTTACACTAGTAGTTATATCCCCAACATTAGGCCCCAGATTGATTTGAACCGGTTCATGTCAATCTTCAATACCTTAAGAAAAAGCCTTCTGGCTTCTGTCTGTGCAAAAGTTATAAACCGCCATCACGTCATCTTCTGTATTCATGATAACAGGCCATGACGTCATCTTCCATTAAATTCATTTTTTATTCTGTCATATCCCAACGGATCCTCATCTTAATGACCATCCCGAAAATCGAGGCGTCGGAGTAGCTGGGTAACCACGTCTGGCCTCCATGTTTCTCGCGCCCTCTGTGTCAGTCTTTTCTTTATAAATAAGCCCGACCCTTAGGTCTTTTTTCGTCTTCTTCCTCTCGCTACTCCACTGCCGCTCGAGCTCCGCTGCCGCCGCCACCGTAGAGCATCTCGTCTCCGTCGACCTTGGTCGCTGCATCAACCTGAATCGATCACAGAACGGCGACGACCCTCCGCAGTAGATCTGCAGCTGTCAGTCCTTGCCGTCCCGCACCCCAGATCCGCATTTAGGGTTTGCAAGATCCTCTCGTTTTTGCTGTTCATCATAGTTTCTTCAGAGTTCCTCCACCACGACCTCTTTTGATTTAAAAAGCAACATATACTCCTGCGGTAATCGTTTTATGCCCATTTTTTATACTAGCAGATCCCTTTTCTTCGTACAAAGGCCTCATTAGAACTCACGAACTCATCTGTATCAGTTTTTAGGTCTAGAATATTTTCTTTTCTGAACGACTGTTTGATCCAAAATAACAGCTGCAACCTGTGAAACTTGTTTGTGCGACACTTAGGCAAAAACTGTATCTGTTAGCCATGGCGACTCTTATCGCCGGCTTAAAAAGGCAATGCTCAATCAATAATCCTGATCACTCATAGTGGCTTTAAATAACTTAACTGATTATGATGCCCATGGCGGCTTGAATAATCTGACACAATTAGCCATATGTCATTAGGCCCCTTCATAAGCCGCCATCCTAAATATGAATTGAAATATTTTCTCTGGCTTAAATTTGAGCCGGAAATTTTTACTTTGTCATAGGCTTCCATCTTCATAATGCCGCCCAAGGTTCCCAAAGCACCCGTCACATGCAACTGGGTTAGATCCATCGTCACCGATAACACCTTAAACGATTTTGTGAATACTGGTTATCTGCCGAAGAAGGAGGTCATGTCCTATCGTGCTCCTGATCCGACAGAAGAAAAACCTCAACCCAAGGACGGGGAAGTTGTCATTTTTACTGATCACATGAACTGGGGCTTTCCTCCACCCGGCTCTAAATTTTTCAGAGACGTCTTGCACTTTTTTGACCTACGACCTCAAGACATCGGACCCAATTCCGTGTCAAATATCTGCAACTTTCAAGTGTTCTGTGAGGTGTACCTTGGAGAAGAACCCTGCTTACTACTCTTTAGAGAGTTATTTTATCTGAACTGTCAAAACGAACGTACCAATGGGCCCAGCTTGGAGCTTGGCGGAATCTCAATCCAGCGACGGAGAGACTGTCTCTTCCCGTATGCCGAACCGCCAAGTCACCCTAAAGATTGGAACCAGACATGGTTCTACTGACAAGAAACTTCTGTGGCTAATGAGAACCCTCTGCCCGGCTTTCGCGCCCTGCGCCTGGAGTCAACTCACCCCTTACCAGATAAACTGTCTCCGGCTGAACGTCAAACACTTGCCCCCACCATAAACAAGGTCAAAGCTCTTCTAGGGAATGGCCTAAACGGCATTGACCTGGTCCGGGTTTGGATTTCCTGGCGGGTTATTCCTTTGAGCCGCCGCCCCGGCTTGAGGTGCGATTACACAGGCCAGAAAAATGATCCTCTACGGCACAGTCCTGACGACTTACCTGAGGATGTCGTTAATGATATGACCAAGTCTCTTCTGAATGAGAGCCTGGCAGATTGCGGGAATGTGGGCTTAAGTCCTTTCTGCAAGGCTAACCCGGCTCCAACGGTAAACCATTAACTTGAGCATTTTACCTTCAACTTTGACAATTTCATCTTTACTCAAAAACCTTTGTTGTAATTTACAGGCTGATGACGAATTTTGGAAGGTCAAGTATGACCATGAAGCCGCAAAGAAAGCCAGAAAAGCTAAGAAAGCCGCCAGGAAAGCCGCTGCCCGTAAGAAGGGGAACAAACCTAGCGCCTTGGATATGCTTCATCTGGAGGATACCTCCGAGTCAGAGGTAGCTCTTGATTCTTTAGGCTCCTTTTTTAACCATCTTATTGACACTGATTATCAGCAGGTGGATACAGGAGCGAGTCATGTAGCGATTGAAGAGGTAACTATAATTTCCTCCGACTCCGAGCCTTTGCCGAGACAGAAAGTCCGAAGAGTAACCCGGAAAGTAAGATTTTCACATATTTAGCTTATCAAGATCCTCAATTTCTTTTGAAGCGACAGATTCACGAGAGCGGAGGCAGACCCGGACCAGCAAAGATGCAGACCTCTCCTCCGGCTTACCCAATGTAACAAGAAAGCGCCGGACTGAGGTTATCTCCAATTTATATTCTTTGTACCCTTTGGCGGGTTTCACTCGTCAACCACTCAATTCTTCTGACTCAAACTATCAGGGAACTTCACCTTCCTCCGGCGAATCAATGCAGTCTAGCATGCCAGCTTTCAAAACCGCTCCAGGGTAATGATAATCTGTTTATCTTGTGCTTATCTTACTCATGTTTTTGTACTAACCCTTTGATTTTCACACAGTGTATAAGTAAAGCCCAGCAAGAGGGCGAAGAAAAATAAGCCGGCCGAAGAGCCGATCTTGACTGAACCAGAGCTCAGAATGGCTGCTCCTGATACCTCCGCTCATGAGCCGCCGCCTGAACCAGCCCATGATATTCCAACACCTACCACTGATCCACCTGTCGAGCAGGCCATCGACGGTTCTGAGAACCCGGAGATCCCTAACCCGGCCAAGGAAGATGACCCGGACGTCGAAATCATCAAGACTCCCTTTGTTGAATCGGGGAGACCCACCGTGCTGGCCAAGTGCTCTATCAAGGAAGAACTTCTAGAACGCCGCAAAGCCAAGCTGGATGTCACTGATTATACTCCTCTGAGTATTGGGGAAATCGTCTATAGTTATGTAAATCAAGTGCACAACAGCCGTGACCTGGAAATTGACATGGTGAAACAGATACACCAAAAATCTGGGGTATAACTCTCATTGCTATTCCTTACTTATCCTTGCTATACCAGCCCCCAAGTCTATTGCTTATGATGAAATATGTTGTAGACTTAACACCAGCTTAGTAATACATGCAAAAGACCCAGCTTATCCTGTAGCGCCCAAGGGCCGGCTTAGACAACATGTTTGAACCGGTCCTCACCGTGTTTTAATCAAGTACTTGAACAGCAATATGCATTCGCCCCCAAGTGCCAAGTACCTTTGCCTGCAAAGTGCTTGGGACTTATTTCCATGAACCGCCACTATAAATAGAGTTCTTTAGCATACATTAGCCCCCAAGTGCCAAGTATCTTTGCCTGCAAAGTGCTTGGGACTTATTTCCATGAACCGCCACTGTAAATAGAGTTCTTCAGCATACATTAGCCCCCAAGTGCCAAGTATCTTTGCTTGCAAGGTTCTCGGGACTTAAAGTTGCATTATGATGACCCTGACTATAACCCGGCATTTATACAGGCCGCCATTAATCAATTTGAATCGGAGATCTCTGACTTGAAGAATCGCCTGAAAACTCAAGAGAGTGAAACCCAAAAGGCCAATTCCAAGTTTGAATTCAGTGTATCCGAACAAGAGAAACTGGAAAAGAAGTTTGAAGCAGAGAAAAAGGCCTGGGCTGATGAAAAGATCGCTTTGCTCAACTGGGCTGAACAAGCGGAGGCTACTCTTGCAGAAACAACCGCCGAGTTATCCGGTTTAAAACTCCATGTATCTCATATGGTCTCAGCAATCTTTGGTAAGTTACTCTGCAAGTGTTAGCTATTTTAAATCTTTTTCAACAAGCATCTCAATTGTCATCAGCTCACCTGACTTTGTAATGCAGGCCCCAGGAGTTCCAATCTTAACCAAAGCATGCTGACAAAGTTGAAGGCCGTTTATACAATGGTGGAGCAACTCTACACCGGGTCACAACGTGCCTTAGCCGTCGTGGCTTTGTCGAATGAAGTTCCCACTCACCTGGCGGATGTACTAAAATGGCTTGCCGTGCTACCTCAACGGTTCCAGGAATTAAGACGAGCTTCTGCAAGAGCCGGAGCCATAGCCGCATTAAGCTGGGCCAAGGCGTGGCTACCGGATCTAGACCCAGCCGACATCGCCCTGGGATATCCAAGCCTGAAGGAGGACGGCACCCCATTATTACCGTCGAACATGTTGGAATTCTTGAAAGCCTTCATGATCGTACAATCCTTCCATAGATGAGTGGCGGCTTCTCCCTAGTGCCATGCCTTGGACAGGGCTCATTCAACAACTGCTCAAGCGTTGGGCCTGACCCGCCAGACCGGGGAGGCGGTCTCACCTTACGTCGTTGATTGTTACCCTGCGTGTTGGTGTTAGCCACAAATTCCGAACTATCATCAGCCTTACGTTTGTTACCTCCTTGACTCGCCGGGTTATGCTCAGGGCCCTTGCCGTTGCCATTCTTCTTTCCCTTCCCTGTCTTTTCATCATCAGACGCGGGATCCTTGGTACTACCAGAGTCGGCGTACTTGACCAGAGTCGCCATCAGCGTACCCATATCATTGCAATCGCGTTTGAGCCGCCCAAGCTTCATCTTCAGAGGAAAAAAACGACAATTTTTCTCTAACATTAAGACTGCAGAGCCGGCATCCATCTAATCAGACGAATGTATTATTTCCTTGACCCGGCGTACCCAACGGGTCGTAGACTCGCCTTCTTCCTGCTTGCAACTAGTCAAATCCACAATTGACATAGGCTGCTTGTATGTATCCTTGAAGTTTTGGATGAACCGGGCCTTCAGCTATGCCCATGACCTGATGGAATTAGGTGGCAGTCCCTTCAGCCAAGTGTGGGCCGTCCCATCCAACATCATGGTGAAGTATTTGGCCATCGCAGCGTCACTGACCTCCAGTAACTCCATAGCCATCTCGTAGCTTTCAATCCATGCTCTGGGCTGTAAGTCAGCCGTGTAATTAGGTACCTTCCTAGGTCCTTTGAAATCTTTGGGCAAACGTTCGTTACGGAGAGCCGGCACCAGACAAGGGACACCTGCGATCCTCATAGCTACGCCTGTCTCGATAGAAGCCATCGGGTAAACCGGCAAGGGCTGGTAAGCTGTCAGCTGAGCCGCCTGCTCAGCCTCTTGACGTGCTCCGTCTTGATCTACCGCGTTAAAGGCTCCCTTGTGCGCCGGGCCATGCCCACCTGGCTGGTCACGGCGCCGGGCGTTGCTTGAGCCAGCCGCTGAAACCATGTGCCTGCTATAACTCGGACTCCGGTTTGGACGAGGGGTTGAATGAATCCTGTCCCGACTATATGAATATGCCTCTTGTTGCGCCAAAGCCTTCTGAAGGAGTTCACTGACCCTGCGGGTTTCGACCGCTGTTGGAGAATCGCCCTCGACCGGGAGAGCCGCCAGTCGTGCCGCCGCAGCGATCATGTTTTCCAATGGGTTAGAATAATGACCCGGTGGTGTTATTACGTATTGATGTGGAGCAGTATTCACACGGGGAGGCCCCATCACTTGTGGCTAAACCAGCATTCCAACCCCGGGTGCCGCGACCCGATTCATCTCTGGCGGGTTACTGGGCCCTGTTCCGGGTGTGTTGAAGAGGTTTCGAGGATCATAAACCGGAGGGAGCCGAGATTGAGCCTTCTGATATCTCCTTCTCATGACCTCATTGGATGCATTCTGATCCATTGTGAGCCGGAAAGACTGCGCCTGAATCAGCTGAGTCTGGGCGTCCAGAGCCGCCCGCTCTACAGCCATCCTGACTCCTTCCGCTTCCAGATCTTCCCTGGCCTGTGCTATATCCAGCTTTAACTGTGCCACTTCTGCATCACGTTGAGCTTGATCTACTAGGGTGATCATGGCGGTTAACAGGGTGGACATCCTATCCGTAAGATCCATCAGCACCTGCGTCGACGAACACACAGGGCCTCTTGCTCCGGCGATCATTGTTGTCGCAGCGGTGGAGTCTTGAATGTGTTGCGTGTCGGCCATGAAGATTCCAACCCGGCTCGGCGGCTCAAAGGGGTCCGGAATACTATTGCCATCGGAACAGCCCCCAATCCCGCCGTCTTGAAGTTGATACAACGAGTCCGTCTCACCAGTGGACGACTCACCATCAGAATAGATCGCCGTCTCACCGCTAGACGCAGATCCTTCCGAGAGTCCTCCGTGGATGCACCCCACGAAGGCACGCTTCAAGGCAGGCAGAGTCCGGGCGGTTCTCGCCTGCTGAGCCGTCTCGACGAGGTCGGTGCAGATGTCCGGCTCAGGGCCCGGCTCACCGATCTTGCCAATGAAAACGTGGATTCCGCCAAAGGGAACCCGGTACCCGTACTCGATTGAGTCAGCATCGGGGCCCCAGCCTGCGTTGTCGATGTAGAGCTTGCCGCGATGACTCTTGGTCATCCGGCACACAGCATATCCCTTGAGCCCTTCGAAGCTGCCCTTCAAGAACTCAAATCCACCGTGCGATCGCCCCACGATGGGCGCCAACTGTCGTGGAATTGTCACGGCAGATGCCCTCGTGAAAGGACTTAGTCGTGGAGCCATCGCAACTAGGAAGCTTAAAGGGGTTAAAGCGGGACAAAGGACACGAGGGTTATACTGGTTCGGCCCCTTACGGTGAAAGTAAAAGCCTAATCCAGTTGAGGTGGAATTGCTAGGGTTTCAATGACCAGGGAGCGAATCCGCTATGCCTGGCTACCGATTTGATGTTGCTTACCCTAAACCGCCGGCGGGTCGTCCCCTTATATACACGGGTTGACGCCCCGCAGCCTACAGAGTCCCGGCCGGCTCATAAACAATGTCCGGCTCGGTGACTAGTTAATCTTGCCTTACAACACAAGTATGCCATTACGGCGGTTTATCACTACGGGCCTTAAGTCACCTACGGGCTTTAGGACCTTTATCGAACCGCCATCTTCAAGCTTCATATTGGGCTTCATATGATGAATCGCCATAACGTAACCCGGCCCCTCCTGGGCGGGTTACACTAGTAGTTATATCACCAACAGTGGCAGATGGGAATTTGTTAATGTCCGGTTGTAGAGAACTTGACACTTGACTTAATCAAAATACATCAACCGCGTGTGTAGCCGTGATGGTCTCTTTTCGGCCGAGTCCGGGAAGTGAACACGGTTTGGGTTATGTATGAACGTAAGCAGTTTCAGGATCACTTCTAGTATCGCGACCGTTGCGTTGCTCCTCTTCTCGCTCTCATTTGCGTATGTTAGCCACCATATATGCTTAGTGCTTGCTGCAGCTCCACCTTATTACCTCATCTTTCCTATAAGCTTAAATAGTCTTGATCTCGCGGGTGTGAGATTGCTGAGTCCTCGTGACTCACAGCTTCTACCAAAACAGTTGCAGGTGCCGACGATACCAGTGCAGGTGACGCAACTGAGCTCAAGTGGGAGTTCAACGAGGAACTTGGTCGTTACTATGTTTCGTTTCCTGATGATCAGTATTGGAGCCCAGTTGGGACGATCGGGGATCTAGCATTTGGGGTTATCTTCTTTTCATTTGGTTTTGACCGTAGTTGGTCTATGTGTGGATTTTGGTTGATGTATGAGTTTATTTATGTATTGTGTGAAGTGGCGATTGTAAGCCAACTCTCTTTATCCCATTCTTGTTCATTACATGGGATTGTGTGAAGATGACCCTTCTTGCGACAAAACCTACAATGCGGTTATGCCTCTAAGTCGTGCCTCGACACGTGGGAGATATAGCCGCATCGTGGGCGTTACATGACCGCACTACCGCGGTGGGGTGCTTTCCATTGTTGGTCTCACCAACGATACGCAACCTTAGGGTGAACAAGATGTTGGTTGACGGCGGGGCCGGCGTAAACCTGATCTCGCCTGTCGTGATCAAAAGGTTGCAAATCCCTAATGGAGACCTCGAGGAAACGGGCATGTTTCAAGGGGTCAATCCGGGGAGGAGCCAGCCGAAGGGGAAGGTCACACTGTCCGTGACATTTTGAACTACAGGACGCAGAGGATCATCTTCGACGTGGCCAAGATCCCCATGCCCTACAACGGGATCCTCGGCCACCCGGCACTAGCCAAGTTCATGACGCCTACAACATGCTATAGATGCTCGGGCTGTTGACCATCATCTCCGTCCCCTCCGACAAGAAGGACGCGCTGATCTGTGCCGACCACTCTACCGGGAAGCAATTACAGCAGCTGCCGTCAAGGCACCTGCTCCGGCCGCTGAAGGCCCGGGAGGGAAGAAGAAGCCTGGCAAGACCTCTCGCACCCACTCCAGCAAGCGCACCTCCTCGGAGTGTTGTGCTACCGTCAAGGACGTGCCAGAGAGCTCTACTGACAAGAGCAAGAGATCCAGAGCCGAGCCGCCGCAGACCAAGAAGGTGCCCGTCAGGGAGGATGGCACGGGAGGGGCCTTCACCATAGGCTCCACCCTCGACAGCAAATAGGAAGGCGCGCTCGTCACCTTCCTGTGGGCGAATGTCGACATGTTTGCGTGGCAAGCATCCGACAACCCCGGTGTTCCCAGGGAGGTGATTGGGCACCACCTAGCTGTCTGCCCCCACGCGCGGCCCGTCAAACAGAAGGTCAGAAAGCAGGCTCTGGAGAGGCAGGAGTTCATCACAGAGGAGATCAGGAAGTTCGAAGCGGCAGGTTTGGTGAGAGGAGTGCTCCACCCGACGTGGTTGGCCAATCCGGTAGTGGTGCGCAAGGCGAATGGGAAGTGCAGGATGTGTATTGATTACACAGATATCAATAAGGCTTGTCCTAAGGACCCCTTCCCGTTGCCGCGCATCGACCAGATTGTTGACCCCTTCCTGTTGTCATTCCTCGACACCTACTCAGGCTACCACCAGATCTTCATGACAAGAGAGGATGAAGAGAAAACAACATTCATCACCCCGTGTGGTATGTATTGCTTTTTACGGATACCTTTCGGGTTGAAGAGTGTTGGCTCAACGTTCGCAAGAGCAGTCCCAATTGGTTTTGAACCTCAGCTCCATAGAAATATGGAGGCATACATGGATGACATAGTGGTCAAAACCAAGGACGGGCCAACTCTTGTGCAAGATCTGGAAGAGACATTTGCCAACCTACGCAAGATCAACCTCAAGCTGAACCCTGAAAAGTGTGTCTTCGGCGTTCCATCCGGCAAGCTTCTCGAGTTCTTTGTGTCACAGCGCGGGATCGAGGCAAACCCAGACAAGATCAAGGCTATTGAGAAGATTGAGGCGCCCAAGCGGATCAAAGATGTGCATCGACTCACCGGCTGCGTTGCCGCCATGAGCCGAGTCATCTCCAAGTCCGCCGAGCGCGCCCTTCCCTTCTTCAAAATCTTGAAGAAGGCAGGCCCAATAGAGTGGACCCCAGAAGCCAAGGCAGTGCCCGCGCAGTCAAGTGAGGTGGTGCAGAAGAAGAAGATGATGCAGCACCCGGTTTACTTTGTCAGCTCCCTCTTGCAGGGAGCTAGATCAAGGTACTCCGCTGTGCAGAAATTGCTCTTCGGCCTCCTTATGGCCTCGAGGAAGTTGCGTCATTACTTCCAAGCCCACGAGATCATTGTCATCACCCGCCTCCCATTACAACGGATACTGCATAACCCAGATGCGACTGGAAGGATTGTGGAATGGGCCTTGGAGTTGTCAGGCTTTGGTTTAAAGTTTGAAAGTACCTCGACAATTCAGAGCAGGGTCTTGGCGGAGTTCATTGCAGAATGGACCTCGACGCCTGACGAAGATATCCAGGAGACCACTCTCCCCGGTGAGGAAGCAGACCGCGACTGGATCATGTACTTTGATGGGGCTTTCTCGCTGCAAGGCGCCGGTGCCCTTGTGCTGCTCGTCACACCCACCGGAGAGCACCTCAAGTACGTGATCCAGATGCACTTCCCCAGGGAGATGTCCACCAACAACACTGCTGAGTACGAGGGATTGCTTGCCGGTCTCAGGATCGCGGTAGACCTCGGGGTTAAGAAGCTCATCCTCAGGGGTGACTCGTAGCTCGTTGTCGGACAGGTCAACAAGGATTATCAGAGCCCATTGATGGAAGCTTACATAGATGAGGTGAGGAAGCTGGAGGAACGCTTTGACGGTATCCAAGCGGAGCACGTCCCCCGAGCGGAGAATGACATCGCCGATTACCTGTCAAAGTGTGCCGCATTCAAGCTACTTGTGGAACCAGGTACCTTTTTGCTCCGGTTAACTCAACCATCTGTTGAACCATCAGCGGGGCAGAACAAGCCGAGGAAATCAGGTCCCGGCAAGTACTTTCCTACCGAGCACCCTGGGGCTGCCGGCAAGGGTGCTGCCGCGGACGCTGAGCCTGCCCAAGAGCAACTGGCTCCGGCAGGGCGTCAAGCCCTGGCCATAGAGACAGTCGCTCCCATGGTGGAAGAAATGCCTTTGGTCCTTCCGTCGAGCCCCAGGCTCCGGCATGGGCACAGCGTACTGTCCAATTCCTCCAAACAGGGGAGCTTCCTGAGGAGCAGGAAGAAGCGGAAAAAGTAGCCCGTCGGTCCACCTTGTACCAGTTCGTCGATGACGTCCTGTACAGGAGAAGGCTAAACGGTGTGAAATTGAAGTGCATCCCCCAGGAGGAAGGACTGGAGCTGTTGGCGGAGATACATGGAGGCATATGTGGCTCCTACATAGGGTCGAGGGCCCTTGCCGGGAAGGCGTTCCGGCAAGGTTTCTTCTGGCCCACCGCCCTCCAGGATGCGACAGCACTAGTAATCAAGTGTGAAGCGTGTCAGTTCAATCAAAGAAGCTTCATCAACCAGCTCAAGCCCTTCAAACGATCCCTCTCTCCTGGCCATTCTCAGTCTGGGGGCTCGATATACTGGGCCCTTTCCCCCGCGTTGTCGGGGGTTTGAGTACTTGTACATTGCGATCGACAAGTTCACAAAGTGGCCGGAGGTGGAAGCAGTGAGAAAGGTGACTGCTCAATCAGCTGTCAAGTTTTTCAAGGGACTGGTCTGCCGTTTTGGTGTGCCAAACAGAGTCATCACCGACAACGGCACACAGTTCACGAGCCACACCTTCATGCAATACATTCAAGACCTCGGCAGCAAGGTCAGTTTTGCTTCCATGGCACACCCATGGAGCAACGGCCAAGCGGAGAGGGCAAATGCTGAAGTGTTGCGAGGCCTAAGGACAAAGACTTTTGACAAGCTGCGCAAGAGCGGAAGGCGCTGGATTGATGAATTGCCGGCGGTTCTTTGGTCGATCAGGACGACGCCAAATTGAGCCACCAGCCAGACACCTTTTGCCCTGGTATACGGGGCAGAAGCAGTTCTCCCCACGGAACTCATATACGGGTCACCTCGAGTGCTCGCTTATGATGAGCTTGAGCAAGAGCAATTGCGCCAAGATGATGCAACGCTCCTTGAGGAAGATCATCTTCGGGCGGCTATGAGAGCAATGTGCTACCAGCAAGCCTTGCGCCGCTACCATAGCCGCAAGGTTCATGCCCGAAGCTTTGAGGAAGGCAACCTTGTTCTTCGGCGCGTTCAGTCGGCCAAGAATTCCAACAAGTTGACACCAAAGTGGGAAGGCCCTTATCGGGTAATACGAGTCACCAGGGCCGGCGCAGTCCGCCTGGAGACCAAAGATGTCGTCCCAGTGAGCAACTCCTGGAACATCGAGCATCTTCGCAAGTTTTACCTGTAAGGCGCGGCTTGCCGGGCCTCCCAGCAAGCCACCTTTTGTACAAGCTTTGCCGGCAAGGCATGTAACCCTTCGTACAAAGCCAGGCGCAGACCCTGAGCATAAATAAATGAAGCGCTGGCGCCCTAAGTCATACCATGCATGCTAGGTCGAGTCTGTTCCTTAGTTAGGGTTGATAGTGCTCAGCAGCGACTAACCCCTAGCTTAGAGGTCGAATGCACGTCTATGTGTTTCCCTTCTGTCCTCTTTTGGTTCGTAGGGCACATGAGCACTTCTGCTGAACTACTTGGAAGAAATAAAACGGACCAGCGTCCCGACCCCGGCAAACCAAAGTTGCCGGGGGCTGCAAGCACAAGGATCCAACCGCGGCAAGATGAGATTGCCGGGGGACTGCAGATCCAGATAAGTCTTTTATCCTCTTTCATGAATTTCAGAACAGGACTGGGGCATGTGAAACCTCGTTTTTATCTCTAGGCTGCCATGCTCCCCTTTTTCCTATACCTAAGGATTATTTCGTAGGTCCGGATTTGGTTGTAGCTGCGGCGGCAAGGAGGTAGAACGAGGAGCCTAAAGCCCACTTCATCCCTGCCTCCGCCAAGAGCGCGAGAACGGTCGAGTGGAGTGGGGGGACGGCAAGGCCTGTTGCCGGGCGAAAAACGTTTATCTTAAACAATAAGAAGGATTTGCTCCTTGTCGCGGGATTTACCCACGAACGAAAAACCTGGCAAGCATCCCTTTTTCATTAAAAACATCCCATACAGGTACAGTTCGTACGAAATGAAAAACATGAGCAAGGGGATTACAAATTCTAAATTTAACGAAGGCCCGCAGGCTTACAAACTAAAAAAGAGATAAGATGCTCGTAATCCCTTTCTTGTCCCTCTCCACACGAGGCAGGTCAAGGAGGCGAGAGGGAAAAAGGGGCGCCTAGGCGAGCTACGATCAGTAGAAAGCACTAAAAGAACACCTCGCTGGCCGCCCACGGGTGGGCCGGTGATGACGGTGCCGGGAAAGGAGCTGGAAGACGAGGCGGCAGGACCGGCAATACGCGATGAAGGCGTCGGTGCCCACGTACTCCGAGTTGACGGCCTTGCGGCCCGCCCTCTTCCTCTTCCGCAGCCTCTCGACGCCAGCCGCCCAAGGAGACGGCCCCGAGAAGTTCAAGGAGCTGGCCCCACCCACGGCAAACCTCTGCCGAAGGAGTGGCCAGGTGCAGATGCTGCTTCTGCCGCACCCGCCCAGGTGTGGGGCGTCCGACGCCTAGTCGGACTCGTCCCCGTCATCTGCCCCGTTGTCCTCCTCATCACTTTCGCTCGAGGAAGGGCTTCCATCGTTGGAATCTCCGTCGGAGGAGCTCTCCACGCAGCACTTCAGGCGAGTTCCAAACTCTCTGAAGAACTTGACGGAGAGCAGGCCGTTCTCCATTAATTTGAAGTAGAGGACGAGCCCCACCGTCAGGCTGTGGATGCGAGCGAACATCTTCCATCCACGGCGGAGGTACATAACCCGAGGAGCCGGGAAGTCGACGTCGACCCGCGTGCCCCCGTTCCCACAGCCCCTCATGTGCAACCTGAGGGTCTGGGGCGGGTCGCGCTCCATCACCCGAGCAAACGGGGCGGGAAGACGAAGACGACGACGCGGAGGCCAGCGCAGCCTGATGAAGAACTCACAAGGCTGGTCTTCAATGTGGCCCTCCGTCGGAAAAGGCATCATTGGCGGAGGCAAGGCCGATGCACTGCCCCGTCCTCCTCTTCCCCGAGCACCTCGGCCTCTGCCGCGGCCTCAACCACGGCCTCGCCCCCTCCCCCTTCCCCTCGCGGCCAGCTCCACCACCGCGGGCTCAGGAGGAGGAGGGACGCGTTGTCGAGCGGCGACCCTGGCCGCCACCGTCAAGGGACCGGGATTCCCCTTCTCCATGGTGGGTGAGAGGAAGAAGCAGAAGCAGGAGGAGATAGAAGGTAGAAGAATGCGGGACACCATCCACCCTTCCCTCTCTTTATAAAGGAGCGGGGTCGGGGCTCGGCCGCCCCACTCAGCCAATCCAGCCACCAAAGGCACGGGGAATCAGGACCGACCCGCTGCCCCAACCAGCGACGGCCCGGTTTCCTTCCTCTACCGCTTGCCACCACAGGTGCATGGAGGACGCGTGGCGGACGTGCAGAACCGAGGGGACAGGCGAACCGACCTTACCCCACCCCGTGATCGTGGGGAGTGGACGCCTTGAAGACCGCGCCCCGGCCCCGCTCAGTAAATGAGCCGCGCCTCCACGCCTCCCTCTTTTTACTGGGAAGGCGCGAGCCACCTCTTTGCTGCGATGTGATGCATGCGTGTGGAAACCACCCCACGCATGCCACCCACGTCACGCACACCCCTCCACGCCGCGCCGCGCGCGCGGATCGTGGGAAGCGTAGCGCGCGAAAAGACTTACCGCGGTAAAAACCGCCCCGCCTGCCCGCGCACCGTTCTGGGCCTGGCCCAACAACGTGTCGCGCTTATGTGTGGCCCAGGCCCGGGGGATCCTGTCGTTGTACAAAAAGAGGGGCGCACTTTTGTACCCCTTTACCTGTGCACGGGCAGTCAGAGTCGCGCCCGCGGTCACACCAAGCAGAACAGGGGAGGTGAGCCAAGGTAAGACCGAAGCCCCAGATAAACAGAGCAACGCCAAGGCCAAGACCACGAAGAACAGACGGACGAAGGAGGTTCCCCCGGCAAGACCCTTGTCGGGGCAGTCTCAGCAGCGGTCTTGCCGGGGCAGCTCGCCCCACGACAACAGAGCGAGCCACCCTTGAGCCCACGGTCCCCAACGCCATCATCCACGTGGGGCCAGGGCTCGGGAAGGCACCTCTGTGGTGGCATGCAGATCTTTGTGAAGACATATTCAAGATCAGATGAGGATTAGAAGACGACGATCCTCAGCAAGATCCTTGCCGAGGAAGGCCACCAGACCCCCGGCAAGGTCCTTGCCGGGGACGACAACGCGCCGCGGCAAGACCCTTGCCGGGCCACCCGGCAAGACCCTTGCCGGGCCACCCGGCAAGACCCTCGCAAAGGACGCCAGCGGGGCCACCGCCAGGCCCGCGCCAACCAAGCTTCCACCGCCGTTCACATGCAGCTGCCAGCCCAACCAGCTGGGCGGGCACCTGCGTGGCAACATGCAGCTCCCGGGCCAACTCATCGAGCGCCTGCGTGGCGGCATGTAGATCTTTGTGAAGGCTCCACCTCAGCTGCCTTCCTGCCTACATGGCGCCGCACGCATCGCTGGCCAAGGCGCGTGTCGAAGCGAGGAGGAGCGGCGACGGACAGGGCGGGCCTCGCCCCCGTCCCCAATAAAGCAAGGGGACACCTAAGCTACGCATTAAATGTGTTTTGGCCTGTAATACGAGCGATAAGCTCAGGGCATTGTACGCCTTTCCACCTCCTATGTGCCACTGTGGCAGCCCCTTTCGACTATAAAAGGAGGCCCATGGCATACTGGAGAAGGATTCGGCTCTTTCGAACCACGCACTGACCACAGCTAGTTCGAGAGCTCAAGAACTCTCTGAAATACACCCACCAAAGCAGGACTAGGGTTTTACGCATCCTCGCGGCCCGAACCTGGGTAAACGATCCTTGTGCTGTCTACTAGCCCTGCTCTTCTCGCAACCCCACGCCTCAGCAACCGTAGCAGGGATTCTTGTGATCCCATAGGTGTCGTTCCACACCGACACCAAAAGAAACTGTTGGGTACACCTTCTGTCACAGATTCAAAGGCAAGATCTTTGTTGCTAAGAATGGATCCTTTCTAGAGAAGGAGTTTCTCTCAAAAGAAGTGAGTGGGAAGAAAGTAGAACTTGATGAGGTAATTGTACTTCTCCCGAATTGGAAAATAGTTCTTCACATAAATCAGTTCCAGTGATGCCTACACCAATTAGTGAGGAAGATTAATGATGATGATCATGAAACTTCAGATCAAGTTACTATCGAACCTGTAGGTCAAATAAAGTACGGTTCGCACCAGAGTGGTACGGTAATCCTGTTCTGGAGGTCAGGTTACTTGACCATGACGAACCTACGAACTATGAGGAAGCGCTGATGAGCCCAGATTCCGCAAAATGGTTTAAGGCCATGAAATCTGAGATGGGATCCATGTATGAGAACAAAGTATGGACTTTGGTTGACTTGCCCGATGATCGGCAAGCCATTGAGAATAAATGGATCTTCAAGAGGAAGACGGACGCTGATAGTAGTGTTACTATCTACAAAACTCGAATTTTCGCAAAAAGGTTTTCGACAAGTTCATAGTGTTGACTACGATGAGATTTTCTCACTCGTAGCGATGCTTAAGTCTGTCCGAATCATATTAGCACTTGCCACATTTGATGAAATCTGGCAAATGGATGTCAAAACTGCATTCCTTAATGGATTTCTTAAAGAAGAGTTGTATATGATACAACAAGAAGGTTTTGTCAATCCTAAAGGTGCTAACAAAGTGTGCAAGCTCCAGCGATCCATCTATGAACTGGTGCAAGCATCTCGGAGTTGGAATATACGCTTTGATGAGTTGATCAAAGCATATAGTTTTATACAGACTTGCGGTGAAGCCCGTATTTACAAAAAAGTGAGTGGGAGCACTACAGCCTTTCTGATAAGTATATGTGAGTGACATATTGTTGATCAGAAATGATGTAGAATTTTCTGGAAAGCATAAAGGAGTGTTTGAAAGGAGTTTTTTTTAAAAGACCTCGGTGAAGCTGCTTACATATTGAGCATCAAGATCTATAGAGATAGATCAAGACGCTTGATAAGATTTTTCAATGAGTACATACCTTGACAAGATTTTGAAGTAGTTCAAAATGGAACAGTCAAATAAGGAGTTCTTGCCTGTGTTGCAAGGTGTGAAGTTGAGTAAAGACTCAAACCCGGACATGGCAGAAAATAGAAAGAGAATGAAAAGTCATTTCCTGTGCCTCAGTCATAGGTTCTATAAAGTATACCACGCTATGTATCAGATCTATTGTATACCCTACACTGAGTTTGGCAAGGGAGTACAATAGTGATCTAGGAGTAGATCACTGAACAGCGGTCAAAATTATCCTTAGTCGAATAAGGATATGTTTCTCGATTATGGAGGTGACAAAAGGTTCGTCGTAAAGGGTTACGTCGATGCAAGTTATGACACTGATCCAGATGACTCTAAGTCTCAATCTGGATACATATTGAAAGTGGGAGCAATTAATTAAAGTAGCTCCGTGCAGAGCATTGTAGACATAGAAATTTGCAAAATACATACGAATCTGAATTTGGCAGACCCGTTGACTAAACTTCTCTCACAAGCAAAACATGATCACACCTTAGTACTCTATGGGTGTTAATCACATAGCGATGTGAACTAGATTATTGACTTTAGTAAACCCTTTGGGTATTGGTCACATGACAATGTGAATTATGGGTGTTAATCACATGGTGATGTGAACTATTGGTGTTAAATCACATGGCGATGTGAACTAGATTATTGACTCCAGTGCAAGTGGGAGACTGAAGGAAATATGCCCTTGAGGCAATAATAAAGTTATTATTTATTTCCTTATATCATGATAAATGTTTATTATTCATGCTAGAATTGTATTAACCGGGAACTTAGTACATGTGTGAATACATAGACAAACAGAGTGTCCCTAGTATGCCTCTACTTGACTAGCTCGTTAATCAAAGATGGCTAAGTTTCCTAGCCATAGACATGTGTTGTCATTTGATGAAAGGGATCACATCATTAGGAGAATGATGTGATGGACAAGACCCATTCCGTTAGCTTAGCACTTGATCATTTTAGTATGTTGCTACTCCTTTCTTCATGACTTATACATGTTGCTATGACTATGAGATTATGCAACTCCCGAATACCGGAGGAAGACTTTGTGTGCTACCAAACGTCACAACGTAACTGGGTGATTATAAAGGTGCTCTACAGGTGTCTCCGATGGTGTTTGTTGAGTTGGCATAGATCGACATTAGGATTTGTCACTCCGATTGTCGGAGAGGTATCTCTGGGCCCTCTCGGTATTGCACATCACTATAAGCCTTGCAAGCAATGTGACTAAATGAGTTAGTCACGGGATGATGCACTACGGAACGAGTAAAGAGACTTGCCGGTAACGAGATTGAACTTGGTATTGAGATACCGATGATCGAATCTCGGGCAAGTAACATACCGATGACAAAAGGAACAACATATGTTGTTATGCGGTTTTACCGATAAAGATCTTCGTAGAATATGTAGGAACCAATATGAGCATCCAGGTTCCGTTATTGGTTATTGAGCGGAGATGTGTCTCGGTCATGTCTACATAGTTCTCGAACCCGTAGGGTCCGCACTCTTAAAGTTCTGTGACGATCGGTATTATGAGTTTATATGTTTTGATGTACCGAAGGTAGTTCGGAGTCCTGGATATGATCATGGTCATGACGAGGAGTCTCGAAATGGTCAAGACATAAAGATCGATATATTGGACGACTACTCGGAAGGGGGGAGTCCTACTCCTGGTGGGAGTAGGACTCCTCATGGGGCACTCCATAGGAGGTTGGCCCCCTCCCCCTCCTCTACTCCTTTATATACGGGGAGGGGGGCACCCCTTGGAGACACAACAATTGATCATTGATCTTTTAGCGGTGTGTGGTGCCCCCCTCCACCATAATCCACCTCGGTCATATCGTAGCGGTGCTTAGGTGAAGCCCTGCGTCGGTAGCATCATCATCACCGTCATCAGGCCGTCATGCTGAAGGAACTCTCCCTCGAAGCTCTGTTGGATCGGAGTTCGTTGTATGTCATCGAGCTGAACGTGTGCTGAACTCGGAGGTGTCGTGTGTTCGGTACTTGTATCGGTCGGATCGTGAAGACGTACGACTACATCAACCGGGTTGTTCTAACGCTTCCGCTTTCGGTCTACGAGGGTACATGGATACACTCTCCCCTCTCTTTGCTATGCATCACCATGATCTTGCGTGTTTGTAGGAAATTTTGGGAAATTACTACGTTCCCCAACACCAAGTGCTAAAGCCTCTATGGCGTGCGGTAGTACTACTCAAGGCAGCAGTAGTACCACAGGGGCACGCAGTAGTACCGCCCAGGCTAGCGGTAGTGCCACACCAAGCGGTAGTACCGCTCGTGGCGAGCGGTAGTACCGCTGCCTCCAGTCCTGACGCTGGCGCATGCGGTAGTAGGCGCGGAAGTAATTTTTTACTTCCACCCCTATGCGATAGTACCGCTCCCTGTGAGCGGTAGTATCGTGTCAGATTTTTGCACAGTCCTAAACTCAGCGGAAGTAGTCACGGACGTAATTTTTTTATGTCCGTGCTTTTCCAGCCCAGTAGAGCCCTGCCTTGCAGTAGTACCGCAGGGGCGTGTGGTAGTACCGCTCCAGCGGTTCTACCGCTCGTTGCCATGTGCAACAGGACCTCGTCAGGTCACTACCACGCAAGCGTTAGTACCACACCGTCCTACGGTAGTACCGCGACCCTTTGCGGTAGTACCGCACCGCGCGGGCTGAGTGAGGGATGTAACGGTTGGATCTTTTCCCCGTGATAAAAAGGGGGTCTTCTTCCCCAAGAAGACCCCCTCTTCCCTCCCCAACCTCCATTGTTGCTCAAACCTCCATTTTCGCCTGATCTCTCTCCCTAGCCAATCAAACTTGTTGATTTTCTAGGGATTTGTTGAGAAGGCCCCGATTTACACTTCCACCAAGAGAAATTTGATTCCCCACACTAATCCCTTGCGGATCTTGTTACTCTTGGGTGTTTGAGCACCCTAGACGGTTGAGGTCACCACGGAACCATATTCTATTGTGGTGCAGCTTCGTGGTGTCGTTGGGAGCCTCCAATTAAGTTGTAGGGATAGTCCCAACCTTGTATGTAAAGGTTCGGTCGCCGCCTCCAAGGGCACCAATAGTGGAATCACGACATCACGCATTGTGTGAGGGCGTGAGCAGAATACGGTGGCCCTAGTGGCTTCTTGGGAGCATTGTGCCTCCACACCGCTCCAACGGAGACATACTTCCTCTCAAAAGGAAGAAACTTCGGTAACACACCCTCGTCTCCACCGGCTTCACCCTTGGTTATCTCTTACCTTTACGTGTGCAAGCTTATTTTGTGTTGTATCCCTTGCTTGCTTGTGTGCTTGTTGTTGTTGCATCATATAGGTTGCTGACCTAGTTGCATATATAGACAACCTATTTTGATGCTATGTTTAATTTGGTAAAGAAAAGCTAAAAATCGTTAGTTGCCTATTCACCCCCCCTCTAGTCAACCATATCGATCCTTTCAATTGGTATCAAAGCCTCGTCTCTTTATTAAGGACTTTGCTGTCCGAAGAGTATGGTTGACACCACAGACGAGGTGGAGGAGCACCCCGGTGTGAATCCGTTCTTGCCTATGGCCGATGGGGGATCCTCGGTCTCTCGTGAGGAGTTCAATGCGGCTTTGGACACATTGAAAACCCCCCATGACGACCGAGGTCAAAGGCATGTTTAAGGATTTTCTTGATGGTCTTAAATTATCCACCGCACCATTGAAACTGGTTGACCCCACTAACAAGGTGACGGATGCTAACTCCAATAAGGGGGAAGCTTCTAGTGATCAAGTTCCTTCGCTTTAGTGGTAGAAGTGGGAGTGGCATCTTTGCCCATGTTGAACCTCCACTTACTTATGGAGGACCGGTTCCCTCCACACATATGAATCATATTGGTCCTCCTCCTAAGCTTGTGAAAAATGAGGATTTTGCCTCTTGGGTGTATCGCTTTAAACGTCATTTAAATCATAGTTCTACTAATCTTTGGAGAATTATAGAGCAAGGTTTCTACCCGCACGACCCAAGCAACTTCACTCCTAGAGAAGTCGCGGATCATCAATTCAACGAGTTTGCTCCCTTCATTCTCCAAGAAGCCATTCCTCCCGAAGATATTGCGCACCTCCGACCTTTCGCCGTGGCCAAGCAAGCATGGCAACATGTTGTTTCCATTTACACTAGTAGAAAAAGGGGCTTTTACCCCGGTTGGTAAGGGCCTTTTTTCCTGGTTTTCGAACTGGGACTAAAGGGTCGTTACTAAAGACCTAACCCTTTAGTCCCGGTTCTTACACGAACCGGGACAGACGGTCCTCCACGTGGCCGCTACTGCCATCCCAGGCATGGGGGCCTTTGGTCCTGGTTTGTGACACCAACCGGGACCAATAGGCAGGGCCTTTTGTCCCGGTTAGTGACACCAACCGGGACCAATAGGCATCCACGCGTCAGCATTTCAGGGGCTGGGGTTTTTGTTTTTTTTTTAAAGGGGGGAGGTTGGGGGGTTTTGGGGGGTTAATTTAGGTGTTTCATATATTGTGTTAGCTACCTAATTAATAAAGAGAAGTGTCCTCTCTTATCTCCGTGCTTGGTCGACACTACGTACTATATACGTATGGAGAGGACTAGACACGCTAGCTAGTAAGCAAATGAATGAAACAGAAGATCGTCATGAACATATGCGTACAAAGAGAAGTGATATCGACCACTTCTCCTTCTCCGAGAGATTGGTCGAACAACAAGTTCTCGTATATCTATCTGACACTACCGGCTACATATATACAATAATTATCTCTTACAATATAATCTCCTAATTAAATGGTAAGAACACAGGGTCCACATAGTATTCTCCGTTTTCAGCGATCACGTGGTCAAGGAACAATGCCGCCAATTCCTCTTGAATTGCTCGCATACGATCTGGTGCTAGGAGTTCATCACGCATCCGAAAGATCTAATTTGAAGAACGGGGTCAATACATATATATATGAATAAATGAAACTTGACACAAATGATGGTAATAAAATAAAATTGTGAATATTATTGCTTACGCACTTCATATTGTTCGTCAGAGTAGCCCCGCTCACAGGTCGTGTGGCGGATAGACTCGCAAACGTAGTATCCACAGAAATCATTCCCTTGTTCCTGTCACAACCACTTTACAAAAAATAGAGGTCAATCTAACTGATAAGCAAGCATGCGAAATGGTATTGATGAAACTAGCGCTTGAATCACTAGGAGATGTGCGGAACATGCTACTATAGTACTTACTTTCGGGTGTCTAAATTGGAGCTTCTTCGGCAGTCCCGGAGCTTTTGTGGTGAATTTTCTCCAAACCCTGCCAGACAAAGAAAACAATTACTTGATATCAAGAAATGAACAAAGTTGCTGATATGGTGGATAATGATCGATTTAACTTACTTCTCGAGCATTTGAGTCATGTCCGCATAGTCCTGGGGATCTTTTCGTCTCGAGTCTAAGACGGTTACTACTCCCTGCTCAAGCTTAATCTCTAGGAGAATATAGTGGAAGCTGCGCATGCATGCATAAGTCATCAATTACATTACCATAACCTGGACAAATAAGGGAAACCGAATATGCACAAGATAGTAACACTCACTTGAAGTTCTAAGGAAAGAGTATTATATCTTTGTTTTAATTTAATACCAACGATCGTAGCAAGTTGGCCTCGGCTTCTTTGGCATGTTTTTCAACCGTATATGCATCTATGAGATTTGTGTTAATGAACCCAATATCACCGATTTGTCTTTTCTTCAATTCGGCGATCTTCAATCTGCATATTATAGTGAGGATAATTATAAATACATGCAATGAAAGAGCTGACCTATATAGAGAGACTTAATGACAGAAGTAGTACTACTTACAAACAGTAGCAAGTGATCGTTGATTTATCGAGGGCCTTTTGATTGAAAAACTGGAAGAACTCCTCAAATGGAACATTCAGCAGTTCAATTCCAACGAGGTCATGCTCCGGTTTAACTCTCAGCATCAAAGTATTCATCCCATCAGACTCTCTGTAGGTTTTCATGTACCAATCATGTAATCTTCGCATCATCGTTGTTAGAGATCTTTCATCTTTGACGAGAGGCTTCCCGTAATGGTATATGTGTTCGTCCACCTCCATGATTTCATAATGTACATCGTCGGGCAGGTAATCTCCAAGATTGCTATAACCGGCCACCATCCTCGGATCATTAGCGACGATGTCTTTAGACACCTTGAGCGAGGGGCACGATTGGTTCGCTTGTTCGCCGAGCTGGGAAATTTTTTTCCCAGCTTGTAGTTCTTTTAACCTTTGATCACTGACAGTACTTCCCGACCACTCCGCTTCGGCATATGTCTTTGCAAGAATGCGCTCATAGTTGCCTCTCGGCGGAGACTTTGGTGGTTTTGTCAGGACAGCCAGAGTGCGCTTTGCTTTCACCGGATCTACCTTCTCCTCCGGAGGTGGATGTTTCTTTGCTTTCACCCCTTCAAAGAAGTTTGTCACTTCGGCTCGCACGATCTTCCTGGTTTCCTCCTCGGTCCTCTTGTATGGTAACTTCTCTGGAGTCTTTAGAGAAGGACCGAATTTGTATTGCCTCCCGCCTCTAGCAGCTGTACTGCTAGACGCCGGTAGAGCAGACAGAGCGGCTGCGGCTGTCTTCTTTCCTTGCTTACGAGACGGAGGAGAAGGACTACGACGCGCCGGAGGAGCCGGAGCGGCGGCGGGTCTCTTCCGCCCTTGCTGACGAGGCGGAGAAGGAGGAGGCTGGCTGCTCTGGTGCGCCGGCGCAGGCGGAGAAGGAGGCGGAGTGCCGCCACGCGCCGGAGAAGGAGGCTGAGTGCCCTGATCACTCGTCGGAGGAGGAGGCGGAGTGCCGCCACGCGCCGGAGAAGGAGGCTGAGTGCCCTGATCACTCGCCGGAGGAGGAGGCGGAGGAGGAGGCGGAGTGCCCTTACTCGCCAGAGCCGTCCAGTTCAGAAGGTTGATGAGCTCCTTCCGCCATAGGCATGGAGTCTTCAGAGCAGAACCCAGCCGAGTCTCCCCTTCACCGGTAGGGTGGTCAAGCTGGAGGTCCTCAAATCCCTCCGTTATTTCATCCACCATCACCCTAGCATATCCTTCTGGAATCGGCCGGCAGTGGTAGGTTGCGTCGGGTTCAGGAGGTAAAACAGAGCCAACAGCCGCCTTGACTTTGAAGTTCTCCCATTGCGCCATAAGGTGGAAATGTTGAGACTCCGTGATAGCATCCACCGGGTAGCTAGCAGGAGCCGTCAAGACATGCTCCGGCTGAAGCAGCTCGGTGGAAGCCACGCTGCTTCTCCGCTAAGATGGCGGGGTAGTTTCGGCATGTCGATTCCCGTCTCGTTCCTCTAGCGCTTGAACCCTTTCGTGCAGCTTCTGACTTTGGGTCTGCTCCATTTTTTTCCTCCTCTCCTGGCTTTTGTAACCGCCTGCGTCCGGAAAACCAGCTTCCCACGGAACGGAGCCTGGCGTGCCTCGTGTCCGTCCAGGGTGCTCAGGATTCCCGAGGGCCATTGTGAGCGCGTCGTTCTCTCTGTTTGGAACGAACGTCCCTTCCTGCGCTACATCGATATATTGCTGAATCTTCTTGACTGGTATTCTCAAAAGCTCGTTCGTCCAAATGCACCTCCCTGATACAGGGTCCAATTTTCCGCCAGCCCCGAAGAACCAAGTCCGGCAACGGTCTGTCCAGTTCATTGTCTGTGGTTCGATCCCTTTTTCAAGCAGATCATTCTCAGCCTTGGCCCACTTAGGCCGGGCTTTGAGGTAGCCACCTGACCCCGTGCGATGGTGAAGCTTCTTCTTCGCAGCATTCTTCTTGTTTGTCGCTGACATCTGCTTACTCTTTTCCGATGTCTTGTGGGCCACAAATGCGGGCCAGTGATCTCTGATCTTCTCATACCGGACGATGAATTCTGGTGTCTCTTCTTTGTCGACAAACGTTTTCAGCTCATTCTTCCACCTCCTGAATAGGTCTGCCATCTTCTTAAGAGCATGAGACTTGATTAATTGCTCTTTAACTGGCTTCTCCGGATCCTCCTCTGGCGGTAGGGTGAAATTTGCCTTCAGCTCAGTCCAAAGATCATCTTTCTGCATATCATTGACATAAGACACCTCAGGGTCTTCCTTCTTAGGCTTATACCATTGGTGGATGCTGATCGGGATCTTGTCCCTAACAAGAACCCCGCACTGAGCAGCAAATGCTTCCGTTGTCCGGATGGGTTCAATCGGTTGGCTGTCGCGCGCGATTGCTGTGATCTCAAACCTTTCATCCGAGCGCAACTTTCTCTTCGGGCCTCGTCTCTTTACCGAAGTTGTGCTTGATCCGGAGGGCTAGAAAAAAGAAGAAAGACGAGAGTTAATTAATATGTGTACATACCAAAACAATGAATGCATCAATTAGCTAGTCAGCACAGGCTTAACTAATATATTTACCTGGCCGGACTCTGTTCGGTCACTGGAGCCGTCACCACGGGCTCCTTCTTGCACCAGCATTGGGTCACCGGAACCATCATAATCATGTCTTTCCTACTCCACTCTTCGATCACCGTAGCCTGCTTCTTCACCCTGTTCTTCCAGACCATCATTGTCGTCAAGATACGACAAGATATCACCTCCGGCTAAGATTATGTCCACCAACACCTCTTCTGCTTGCTCGTCTCGTCCGTGCTCCATTGTTTCTGCAAATATTACAACATGGCAATTATTACACAAACATGACAGCAGGTGGATATATTAGTGCAAACGTAGACCTAGCTTATTCCGGGTTTGGGGTGGCCTCGGCAACGCTTCAAGGGTAGGGGCGCGGCGGGAGGGAGTAGGAGACCGACATCGTTTTTTCTAGGGTTTGGGTGTCCTCGAGAGTTTTGGTCGAGCGAGCGGGCCGGGGGGTGCTCCCGTGGTATAAGTTATCACGGTCGAGAGGGGGTATAAATATTGACCGTCCATCATGTCGAAGTTATCTGGGAGGGAGTTATATATATCGACAACGACGACATACATACATGGGAAAATAATGTTATCGGGGAGGGGGTATATCGACCCCCCCCCCACGTGTTGAAGTTATCGGGAGGGGGTTATATCGACAACGACGACATAC
>NC_057796.1:13286718-13288996 GCF_018294505.1 Triticum aestivum
ACCAACCGGGACCAATGCCCCCCTTTAGTCCGAGTTGGTGCCACAAACCGGCACCAAAGGCCTCTTTTCAGCAGCCCAAAGGGAGGGAAGCGGCGGCCTTTGGTCCCGGTTGGTGGCACCAACCGGGACTAAAGGGGGGCATTGGTCCCGGTTGGTGCCACGAATCGGGACCAAAGGGTGGCATTGGTCCCGGTTCGTGCCACCAACCGGGACCAATGGCCTTGCACAACAGCGTGGTGGTGGGAGTTTAGTCCCACCTCGCTAGCTGAGAGAGAGCCGCACCTGTTTATAAGGTGCGGTGCGCCTGACCTATCGAGCTCCTCTCTAAAGAAGGCTTACGGGCCTAACCTCTCTGTACATGTCTGTGGGCCTACTGGGCCTTCTGCGGGCCTGAATCCTGGCCCATGGATGGGTTTCTAGTCGTATTTAGGCCGTGGTGGCCCAGTAGGTGGCATAATTTTTATTTTTTGCCTTTTTTTTGTTTTCTTTTTTGCTTTATTTATTTTGTTTTGTTTCTACTTACAACAAAAAACTTATTTATTTTATTTTATTTTGTTTCTAATTACTTATTTATTTTACTTTATGATAATTCTTTTTGCTATTAAAGTTTCTAACAAAAAAAGTTCTTTATGAAAATTATTTTTGCTTTCAATGATTTTGAACAGAAAATGCTTTGATAATTTTAGTTGCATCAATTTTATATAATTTTAGTTTCAATAATACTAGAGGTTGCTTATAATGTTTTGAAAATAAAATACTTTGATAATTTTAGTTTCATAAATTTTATTTATGTTATTAAATTTTATTTTATTTTGTTTCTACTTATATATTTTATTAAAGTTTATATTATTTTGTTTCTAATTACTTATTTATTTTATTTTTTATTTTTCATGCACCATTTTTCATGCATTTACAGATTATTTTGAGCTAGAAGACCCTAAAATTGAAAAGCATTTCAAATGAACTCTGAAAAGGTTGAAAGTTGGCATGGTATCATCATTTCATCCACATAGCATGTGCAAGAAAGTTGAGAGGGTTACGGCAAAAACTGGATGCACTTCATGTACAAAACGGACAATCTCTTTCGAAGTATCAGGATTTCATACGGAAACTCGTCTGTTACAAAGGGATTTCATTTTTTTTAAACTTATTTGAACTCCTGACTTTTTGTGTGTTCAAAATGCACCATTCAAAGCCACATCATCAATTTTCAACCCTTTCTGACTTCATTTGTTATTTTTCATGCATTTACTAATTATTTTGAGCTATAAGACCCTAAAATTGAAAAGCATTTCAAATGAACTCTGAAAAGGTTGAAAGTTGGCATGGTATCATCATTTCATCCACATAGCATGTGCAAGAAAGTTAAGAGGGTTACGGCAAAAACTAGATGCACTTCGTGTACAAAACGAACAATGGTATCATACTCGTCTGTTACAAAGTTGGCATGGTATCATCATAATATTTGCGGGAGAAAGTCTTCATTTTTTCTTCGCTTGTGTCATTTGCTTATTGCGCCGTAACCATGGATAATCTTCATCGTTTATCAGGATGCTTGGGTCAGCCTTGACTTTGAAGGGAGGAATTTCATGAAACTTTTCATAATCTTCAGACATGTCTGTCTTGCCCTCCACTCCCACAATGTCCCTTTTTCCTGAAAAAACTATGTGGCGCTTTGGCTCATCGTATGATGTATTCGCTTCCTTATCTTTTCTTTTTCTTGGTCTGGTAGACATGTCCTTCACATAGATAACCTGTGCCACATCATTGGCTAGGACGAACGGTTCGTCAGTGTACCCAAGATTGTTCAGATCAACTGTTGTCATTCCGTACTGTGGGTCTACCTGTACCCCGCCTCATGTGCATAGGAGGTGAGCTAGAGCACCCAAATGCCCTCCCCTCGCCGGCCAGAAAAGACAGAGCACTATGGAGTGCTCTACTGTGGCGATGGGGTATATATAGGAAACACATTGGTCCCGGTTCATGGCACCAACTGGGACTAAAGGGGGGGCATTGGTCCCGGTTGGTGCCACGAACCGGTACGCATGCCCCCCTTTAGTCCCGGTTGGTGGCACCAACCGGGACCAAAGGCCTTGTGCTGCCCCGCGTCAAAATTTTAGTCCCACCTCGCTAGTTGAGAGTGCTCGAGAGTGGTTTATAAGCGCTGCTGCGCCCACCCTCTCGAGCTCCTCTCAACTGCAGGCTTTCGGGCCTAACCGTTCTCTTTGCCTGTGGGGCCTACTGGGCCTTCTGCGGGCCTGAATCCTGGCCCATGGAT
>NC_057796.1:13289006-13289811 GCF_018294505.1 Triticum aestivum
CCGATAAAACATAAGAAAACGAAGAAGAAATAAAAAGAGGAGAAGAAGAAAGGAATAGAGGAGAAGATCGAAGAAAAAAGAAAGAAGAAAAAAAAAGAGGAGAAGAAGAAAGGAATAGAAGAGAAGAAGAAAAAATAGAAAAAATTCTATTTTTTCTTCTTCTCTTCTATTCCTTTCTTCTTCTCCTCTTCTTTTTCTTCTTTTTTCCTCTTCTTATTTATTTCTCCTCTTCTTCCTCTCCTCTTCTTCTCCTTTCTTCCTCTTCTTATTTTCCTTTTTCCTCTCATTCATAAAAAAAGTTCAAATAGAAAATTTCGAAAAAAAGTAAAGGTTTTGCCTAATGCATTGTTCATATGAATATACAAACATTTGCATATTCTACAATAATTAATATCACCAAAAAATCTATGAACAAAAAAAAATCCTAACTTTTCTAAAAATCTATCTTTTGCATATATACATGAACATATATATACACAGAGA
Organism: Triticum aestivum; assembly: GCF_018294505.1. Taxonomy (NCBI): domain Eukaryota; kingdom Viridiplantae; phylum Streptophyta; class Magnoliopsida; order Poales; family Poaceae; genus Triticum; species Triticum aestivum. The sequence goes on from NC_057796.1 coordinate 13,289,490, forward strand.
ACATATATACATACATATATACATTTTTACAAAAATGCAAAAAAAAGATCTAAAAAAGGACATATAAAGAGATATACACACATACATATACTCATACATATACATATAATCAGGAAAAAAACATCATATATATGTGCAGAAAAAACAGGGAGGAATGGGGCAGTGCCAACCCCGACCAAAGGATGAGAGGTGCGGCGTGGTCGGGGTAGGGGCAGAGGCACGGCGCGCGTCGGGGTAGAGGCGACGGCGGCGTGGTCGGGGCAGGGGCAGAGGCTACGGCGGCGTGGTCGGGGAAGGGCGAGGCAGAGGCGACGGCGGGGTG
>NC_057796.1:13291166-13296019 GCF_018294505.1 Triticum aestivum
TCATCAATTTTCAACCCTTTCTGACTTCATTTGTTATTTTTCATGCATTTACTAATTATTTTGAGCTATAAGACCCTAAAATTGAAAAGCATTTCAAATGAACTCTGAAAAGGTTGAAAGTTGGCATGGTATCATCATTTCATCCACATAGCATGTGCAAGAAAGTTAAGAGGGTTACGGCAAAAACTAGATGCACTTCGTGTACAAAACGAACAATGGTATCATACTCGTCTGTTACAAAGTTGGCATGGTATCATCATAATATTTGCGGGAGAAAGTCTTCATTTTTTCTTCGCTTGTGTCATTTGCTTATTGCGCCGTAACCATGGATAATCTTCATCGTTTATCAGGATGCTTGGGTCAGCCTTGACTTTGAAGGGAGGAATTTCATGAAACTTTTCATAATCTTCAGACATGTCTGTCTTGCCCTCCACTCCCACAATGTCCCTTTTTCCTGAAAAAACTATGTGGCGCTTTGGCTCATCGTATGATGTATTCGCTTCCTTATCTTTTCTTTTTCTTGGTCTGGTAGACATGTCCTTCACATAGATAACCTGTGCCACATCATTGGCTAGGACGAACGGTTCGTCAGTGTACCCAAGATTGTTCAGATCAACTGTTGTCATTCCGTACTGTGGGTCTACCTGTACCCCGCCTCATGTGCATAGGAGGTGAGCTAGAGCACCCAAATGCCCTCCCCTCGCCGGCCAGAAAAGACAGAGCACTATGGAGTGCTCTACTGTGGCGATGGGGTATATATAGGAAACACATTGGTCCCGGTTCATGGCACCAACTGGGACTAAAGGGGGGGCATTGGTCCCGGTTGGTGCCACGAACCGGTACGCATGCCCCCCTTTAGTCCCGGTTGGTGGCACCAACCGGGACCAAAGGCCTTGTGCTGCCCCGCGTCAAAATTTTAGTCCCACCTCGCTAGTTGAGAGTGCTCGAGAGTGGTTTATAAGCGCTGCTGCGCCCACCCTCTCGAGCTCCTCTCAACTGCAGGCTTTCGGGCCTAACCGTTCTCTTTGCCTGTGGGGCCTACTGGGCCTTCTGCGGGCCTGAATCCTGGCCCATGGATGGGTTTCAAGTCGTATTCAGGCCGTTGTGGCCCAGTAGGTGGCATAATTTTTTCCCCTGTTTTTTGTTTTCTCTTTCGCTTTATTTATTTTGTTTTGTTTCTACTTACAACAAAAAACTTATTTATTCTATTCCATTTTGTTTCTAATTACTTATGTATTTTACTTTATTTCTTTTGCTTTATTTATTTTATTAAGGTTTATTTATTTTATTTACTATAGTTTATTTTTATTTAATTTTACTAAGGTTTATTTATTTTTAATTAGTTTATTAAGGTTTATTTATTTTATTTACTATAAAAATGAACATAGATGCGCCTATAGAGAAAATTCAACCTAAATTCATAATAAATTTCTATGAAATTCAAAGAAATTTACTCTGAATTTAGGTCAAATTCCCTGTATAAGGGCATCTATTTTCACTTTGAGAGGAGCGCAACAAGGCAGAGAGGGACGGGCTTATAAACTGGTGTGAGCGCCCTTCGGTTGGCGAGGTGGGACTAAACTCTGACCGCAACTAGGACCAACCCTTTAGTCCCGGTTTGTGGTATGAACCGGGACTAAAGGGTAGGCCTGTGGTCCCAGTTCAAGCCACCAACCGGGACCAATGGTGGTGGGCCAGGAGCGAGGCCCATTGGTCCCGGTTTGTCCCACAAACCGGGACCAAAGGGGTCGGACGAACCGGGACCAATGCCCCCACGAGGCCCGGTAGGCCCCTGGCCGCACGAACCGGGACCAATGCTCACATTAGTCCCGGTTCATGACTGAACCGGGACTAATGTGAATATTGCCCTGTGACCAAAGCCCAGTTTTCTACTAGTGTTACAAGGGAAGTGCAAGAATTCAACGCTGAAACTTTGAAGTGGTGCAAGATGAAGCCGATGAGTTTGCAATGATTGAAGATGAGGAACCTCGAGAGCTTTATCTAAGATTAACCACTCTCGCGGTCTCACTCCGAGATCATGGGAGCAAGGATACGGATGACAATTGGATCAAGCGCACCATGATGCCTTACCATAAGGCCATGTCCTCCGTCATCCGTCAAAGGCCGTACTTTTGCGCCTTGTCCTCAAGTGAAGTGTTGGATGAGTTTGTTGCAATGAGGATCTTGGACAAGACCGCCGACAATGCGGTGTTGCGGTCTCAACAATCAAAGAAGCCCAACCTTGCTTTGAAGGCCAAGGCTAGTGTGGAAGAAGAAGGTGAAGAGGATAGGAGTGTTTCCCCGAACATACCAAATATGCCTATCATGAGCACATGGCTCTCGCTTCACGGCAATTTTGGAGTAAGAATAAATCAAGGCCCAATTTCAACAAGAACAACTCAAGTGGCGCCAAGGGCAAGAAACGTGTGAGGACATGCTATAATTGTGGCAATGTGAGTCACTTTGTTGTGGATTGCTCGTACGAGAAGAGGGAAGACAATGGTGGCAAGCTTATCCAAAAAGACAAGGCCAAGTCCTTCCCCAACAAGAACAACTTCACCAAGAAGACTCCTCCCAAGGGGTTGGTGGCACAAGAAGAGTACAATGATGATGATGATGATGAAGACGGTGAGACGGTTGCCATGGCCTCCGTTGCCATTGCAACAACTCCACGGGTGTCCCTCTTCGATTCACCCAACGAGAACATCACCGCCAAGTGCCTCATGGCTAAAGCCACCAACAAGGTAACCCCCAACATCAAAACTACCATCACTACTCCTTCCTTGACAGATTGCATTGATGAAAGTGAGGGGACGAAGGAGGAGGAAAATGAATTTGAATCTTTTATGAGTAAGCTCAAGGGTAAATCCAAGAAGCACTTTGTTGCTCTCTTGGAACAACTTGGTGAAGCCAGTGACATGATCGAGGCTCACAAAGAAACCATCTCTAAGATGGAAGGGCATAGTGGTGACTATGCCGATGAGATATCGGATCTCTCTAATGCACTTGAGGAAGAGCGTGGTCATCATTCGGCTTTTGAGGAGTCACACAACGATGATCATGCTAAATTAAAAAAAGATCTTGATCATGCTCTTGTTGTATCTCGTGTGCTCAACTCCGAGAAGGGCAAACTTGGGGTTGGGCATGCTAGACTCAAGGAGGAGTTTGATATACTTGACAAGGCTCACAAGGCCTTGAAGAGTGCTCATGCTACCCTCAAAGAGTCTCATGATCAACTCCAAGTGAAGCTAACTAAGGAGAAAGCCATATTTCCTCATATGGTTTTCTTTACCTAATAATAAAGGACGGAGACTTTCATAGTTCTCTATACGTCACCCCTCTACGTCCGTTGATTTTATGTTATTCATAAATATTGACGGCTGAGATTTAAAAGAAGGATCATTGATCAGAGTTCACAAATTTCGTCATCACGTTAGTTCATCCGTAAGCTTGGGGGTGTGTCCAGGCCGTATACAACAAGGAAAGCTTGGTTGTATCCGTGTCCATGTATCTAAGACGCGGTGGCTGGAGGCTGTGACCCGGAAAGATGTCAACAAAAGTGAGGAGATCACCATAGGGATGGACGCGGGAATCAATCTGCCACGAAGGAGGACCATGCCGCATGAGGACGTGTCCCTGTATAGGCGGCACTGATGGAGAAGGAGGCCGAAGAGGGCCAAACTTGAGGCGTCTCATCCCGGCGACGGTCTTACCAAGCTGATCATTGTGGTTGGTGACATGCGAGCTTGAGACCGAGCACCAGCGGCATGGCTAGGTTACCGTCGAGGCCGTTAAGGCGGCATGCCATCTCCTCTCCTGTCTCGCGATGATACAGCAGTCCGCCACACTACGGAGCGATCGCCAACCCAATCGCCGCCCAAACCAATCTCGGCAACGCCCCGCTGCTGATGCGGCACCATGGTACCCCCACTGCCGGCTCCCCCTCATTGCTCGTGTTGTCGTTGTGTGTCCCGCTTCTGCTGCTACTACCCTCTGGACGTGTGGCCAGGATCCTCCAGCGCCAGACTTCGCTGCCCACCTGCGCGTGACGCCACTCCCGGCCACCCTGGTGCGAGGTTCTGCATGTGCGAGGCAATTCTAGAAGCGTGCATCATGGTGGTACTGGTGGTGGCAAGCATGCTAGCGGGAGCCAGGATGGACAGGGATTCTATGTTAGCACTGGCGGAGGTGGCGAGGAGAGTAGGGGGATGCGGGCGTGTCCGTGAGTTTCTCCCACAAGATCGTTCCCCATCCCCATCCACCGCCGCGTTGCTGATGCTTTCCTCCGAGTATCTCCATCATGGTTCCCTTGTTTCCAGCCATTATTTTTTAATATTAAAATTCGTTCAGAGCCTAACAAATCATTGGTTTCGATTGTCTTTATTTTAGAGAGCAGCGTCATGTGGGTGAATGATTTTGGTGCGTTTTACTTCACTACAGTCTACACTACTACTGATGTGGCACAATCTGCCAGGAAGGAAGCAGAAGATGCCATCGTAAATTCGTAATTGTGTTTGCATGGCCTCCCTCCAGGCATACGCTAGCTCTCGTGGCCACATAAGGTCCTGAGCGGCGTAGATACGCGCGCTTGCAAGCACCAAGTACGAGTTTGACTAAGTAGTAACTCCTTGACTAATTTTTGTCCAAAGTTTCAAAGCAATTGTTGATATGGCAGGTAAAATTTTAATTAAAATGCTAAAGTTCTAATTTTCAATGATGGGTGTGGCACGTGGACAGGCTCTATGTTCAGGAATTTGACATGCACATGGAGATTTAACGGACAAAGACCATTACTAATTACAGACAAATGCAATTACTTGCTACTGCATTCTATTCATCATACATAGAGCCCC
>NC_057796.1:13333655-13341725 GCF_018294505.1 Triticum aestivum
CCATGTATGAGAACAAAGTGTGGACTTTGGTTGACTTGCCCGATGATTGGCAAGCCATTGAGAATAAATGGATCTTCAAGAAGAAGACTGACGCTGACGGTAATGTTACTGTCTATAAAGCTCGACTTGTTGCAAAAGGTTTTCGACAAGTTCAAGAGATTGACTACGATGAGACTTTCTCACCCATAGCGATGCTTAAGTCTGTCCGAATCATGTTAGCAATTGCCGCATTTTATGATTATGAAATTTGGCAAATGGATGTCAAAACTGCATTCCTGAATGGATTTCTGGAAGAAGAGTTGTATATGATGCAACTGGAAGGATTTGTCGATCCAAAGGGAGCTAACAAAGTGTGCAAGCTCCAGTGATCCATTTATGGACTGGTGCAAGCCTCTCGGAGTTGGAATAAACGCTTTTATAGTGTGATCAAAGCATATGGGTTTACCCAGACTTTTGGAGAAGCATGTATTTACAAGAAAGTGAGTGGGAGCTCTATAGCATTTCTGATATTATATGTGGATGACATATTGTTGATTGGAAATGATATAGAATTTCTTGATAGCATAAAAGGATACTTGAATAAGAGTTTTTCAATGAAAGACCTCGGTGAAGCTGCTTACATATTGGGCATCAAGATCTATAGAGATAGATCAAGACGTTTAATTGGACTTTCACAAAGCACATACCTTGACAAAGTTTTGAAGAAGTTCAAAATGGATCCAGCAAAGAAAGGGTTCTTGCCTGTGTTACAAGGTGTGAAGTTGAGTAAGACTCAATGCCCGACCACTGCAGAAGATAGAGAGAAGATGAAAGATGTTCCCTATGCTTCAGCCATAGGATCTATCATGTATGCAATGCAATGTACCAGACCTGATGTGTGCCTTGCTATAAGTTTAGCAGGGAGGTACCAAAGTAATCCAGGAGTGGATCAGTGGACAGCGGTCAAGAACATCCTGAAATACCTGAAAAGGACTAAGGATATGTTTCTCGTTTATGGAGGTGACAAAGAGCTAGTCGTAAATGGTTACATCGATGCAAGCTTTGACACTGATCCGGACGATTCTAAATTGCAAACCGGATACGTGTTTACATTGAACGGTGGAGCTGTCAGTTGGTGTAGTTCCAAACAAAGCGTTGTGGCGGGATCTACGTGTGAAGCGGAGTACATAGCTGCTTCGGAAGCAGCAAATGAAGGAGTCTGGATGAAGGAGTTCATATCCGATCTAGGTGTCATACCTAGTGCATCGGGTCCAATGAAAATCTTTTGTGACAATACTGGTGCAATTGCCCTGGCAAAGGAATCCAGATTTCACAAGAGAACCAAGCACATCAAGAGACGCTTCAACTCCATCCGGGATCAAGTCCAGGTGGGAGACATAGAAATTTGCAAGATACATACGAATCTGAATGTTGCAGACCCATTTACTAAGCCTCTTCCACGAGCAAAACATGATCAGCACCAAGGCTCCATGGGTGTTAGAATCATTACTGTGTAATCCAGATTATTGACTCTAGTGCAAGTGGGAGACTGAAGGAAATATGCCCTAGAGGCAATAATAAAGTTATTATTTATTTCCTTATATCATGATAAATGTTTATTATTCCTGCTAGAATTGTATTAACCGGAAACATAATACTTGTGTGAATACATAGACAAACAGAGTGTCCCTAGTATGCCTCTACTTGACTAGCTCGTTGGTCAAAGATGGTTATGTTCCCTAGCCATTGACATCAGTTGTCATTTGATTAACGGGATCACATCATTAGGAGAATGATGTGATTGACTTGATCCATTCCGTTAGCTTAGCACTTGATCATTTAGTATTCTGCTATTCTTCATGACTTATACATTTTCCTATGACTATGAGATTATGCAACTCCCGTTTACCGGAGGAACACTTTGTGTGCTACCAAACGTCACAACGTAACTGGGTGATTATAAAGGTGCTCTACAGGTGTCTCCGAAGGTACTTGTTGGGTTGGCGTATGTCGAGATTAGGATTTGTCACTCCGATTGTCGGAGAGGTATCTCTGCGCCCACTCGGTAATGCAAATATCACTATAAGCATTGCAAGCATTGTAACTAATGAGTTAGGTGCAGGATGATGTATTACGGAACGAGTAAAGAGACTTGCCGGTAACGAGATTGAACTAGGTATTGAGATACCGATGATCGAATCTCGGGCAAGTAACATACCGATGACAAAGGGAACAACGTATGTTGTTATGCGGTTTGACCAATAAAGATCTTCGTAGAATATGTGGGAGCCAATATGAGCATCCAGGTTCTGCTATTGGTTATTGACCGGAGACGTGTCTCGGTCATGTCTACATAGTTCTCGAACCCGTAGGGTCCGCACGCTTAAAGTTCGATGATGGTTATATTATGATTTTATGTGTTTTGATGTACCTAAGGTAGTTCGGAGTCCCGGATGTTACCACGGACATGATGAGGACTCTCAAAATGGTCGAGACATAAAGATCGATATATTGGACGACTATATTTGGACACCGGAATGGTTCCGGGTGAGATCGGGATAATACTGGAGCACCGGGAGGTTATCGGAACCCCCCGGGAGGTATATGGGCCTTAATTGGCTTTAGTGGAAAGGAGGGGAAAGGAGCAAGGGAGGGGGCTCCCCCTCCCCCCCCCCCAAGCCCAATCCGAATTGGGAAGGGGGCCGCCTGTCGGTGTCAAAACCGGCGGATCCCGGGTAGGGGGTCCCGAACTGTGCGTCTAAGGCGGATGGTAACAGGAGGCGAGGGTCACGATGTTTACCCAGGTTCGGGCCCTCTCGATGGAGGTAATACCCTACTTCCTGCTTGATTGATCTTGATGATATGAGTATTACAAGAGTTGATCTACCACGAGATCGTAGAGGCTAAACCCTAGAAGCTAGCATATGATTATGATTGTTGTTTTCCTATGGACTAAACCCTCCGGTTTATATAGACACCGGAGGGGGTTATGGTTACACAGAGTCAGTTACAAGGGAGGAGATCTACATATCCGAATTGCCAAGCTTGCCTTCCACGCAAAGGAGAGTCCCATCCGGACACGGGACGAAGTCTTCAATCCTGTACCTTCATAATCCAACAGTCCGGCCAAAGTATATAGTCCGGCTGTCTGAGGACCCACTAGTAGAAAAAGAGGCTTCCATACGCCCCCATTAGTCCCCAAAACAATCGAACCGCGACCAAAGGGGCCTTTAGTCGCGGTTCGGGAGGAGACCCGCGACCAACTATCTGGGCCCAGCGCGCTCGCACGACAGTTGGCGGACGGGGGGGGGCTTTAGTCCCGGTTGGCCTGGCCAACCGGGACTAAAGGTCCCCGAAGGCCTTTAATCGCGGTTGGCCAGGCCAACCGCGACTAAAGGCCCATCCAGCTGGCGGACGGGAGGGGCTTTGGTCCCGGTTGGCCTGGCCAACCGGGACTAAAGGTCCCCGAAGGCCTTTAGTCGCGGTTGGCCAGGCCAACCGGGACTAAAGGCCCATCCCTATATATAGGACTCAGCTCACTTCACTTCACTCAGCTCACTTCACAATTTTCAGAAGGGGGTGGTGGGTTTGCTTTTGGTTCCTCCTATGCACACAAGGTGTTCGATGAAATGCCCGAGAGCCTGAAACAAACATGATATGAAGTGTCCGAGCCACACTTGAGCTTTCTCATTTATTTTTCCTCCGCGATCGCGGTTAGCAACTTGAACCTTTCATGTGTCATTGATAAAATATGCATGTGTGTAGTTCATTGTTTAATTTGTATTATTTCTAGCTAGTTAGTTTAACAAATGCATGATGGTTAATTATATACTTTATATAATAATAATGCAGATGAATCGGCAATGGATGTACGGTCCCCGACTCTCCGGCGAGTTCACTACGGGTTTGAAAGATTTCCTCGTAGTGGCAAATGCGAACAAGCAGCAAGGTTTTATTATCTGTCCATGTGCTGTCTGTAAGAATTAGAAGGGTTACTCCTCCTCAAGAGACGTTCACATGCACCTGCTTCGGCACGGTTTCATGCCAAGCTATAATTGTTGGACCAAGCATGGAGAAAGAGGGGTTAGAATGGAAGAAGATGAAGAAGGGGATGATATCGATGACAACTATCATGATCATTTTGGTGATACTTTCATGGAGGATGATGCTGAAGGTGGGGAAGGGTTAGGTGAAGGTGAAGAAGAGGCACATGATGAGCCCGCCGATGATCTTGGTCGGACCATTGCTGATGCACGGAGACGCTGCGAAACTGACAAGGAGAGGGAGAATTTGGATCGCATGTTAGAGGATCACAAAAATTCGTTGTATCCAGGATGCGATAATAGTCTGAAAAAGCTGGGCTGCACACTGGATTTGCTAAAATGGAAGGCACAGGAAGGTGTAGGTGACTCATCATTTGAAAATTTGCTGAAAATGTTGAAGAATATGTTTCCGAAGAATAACGAGTTGCCCGCCAGTACGTACGAAGCAAAGAAGGTTGTCTGCCCTCTAGGTTTAGAGGTTCTGAAGATACATGCATGCATTAACGACTGCATCCTCTACCGCGGTGAATACGAGAATTTGAATGAATGCCCTGTATGCACTGCATTGCGTTATAAGATCAGAGGCGATGACCCTGGTGACGATGTTGAGGGCGAGAAACCCAGGAAGAGGGTTCCCGCCAAGGTGATGTGGTATGCTCCTATAATACCATGGTTGAAACGTCTGTTCATGAACAAAAAGCATGCCAAGTCGTTGCGATGGCACAAAGAGGACCGTAAGTCCGACGGGGAGTTGAGACACCCCGCTGATGGAACGCAATGGTGAAAGATCGACAAAGTGTTCAAAGATTTTGCAGCTGACGCAAGGAACATAAGATTTGGTCTAAGTACTGATGGCATGAATCCTTTTGGCGAGCAGAGCTCCAGCCACAGCACCTGGCCCGTGACTCTATGCATCTACAACCTTCCTCCTTGGTTGTGCATGAAGCGGAAGTTCATTATGATGCCAGTGCTCATCCAAGGTCCAAAGCAACCCGGGAACGACATCGATGTGTACCTAAGGCCATTAGTTGATGAACTTTTACAGTTGTGGGCCAGACCTGGTGTACGTGTCTGGGATGAGCACAAAGGAGAGGAATTTGACCTGCGCGTGTTGCTTTTTGTAACCATCAACGATTGGCCTGCTCTCAGTAACCTTTCGGGACAGACAAATAAGGGATACAATGCATGCACGCACTGCTTACATGAGACTGAAAGTGTACGTTTGGTTAATTGTAAGAAGAACGTGTACCTGGGTCATCGTCGATTTCTTCCCCGAAATCATAACGTAAGAAAGAAAGGCAAGCATTTCAACGGCAAGGCAGATCACCGGCCGAAGCCTGCGGAACGTACTGGTGCTGAGATATTTGATATGGTCAAGGATTTGAAAGTCATCTTTGGAAAGGGTCCTGGCGGACAATCAGTTCCGCGGGGAGTTGACGGGCACGCACCCATGTGGAAGAAGAAATCTATATTTTGGGAGCTAGAATATTGGAAAGTCCTAGATGTCCGCTCGGCAATCGACGTGATGCATGTTACGAAGAATATTTGCGTGAACCTGCTAAGCTTCTTGGGCGTGTATAGGAAGACAAATGATACAAAGGAAGCACGGCAGGACCAGCAACTTTTGAAAGACCAAGATGACCGGCATCCGGAATGGTTTCAAGGTCGTGCCAGCTACGCTCTTACCAAAGAAGAGAAGGTCTTTTTTTTTGAATGCCTGAGCAGTATGAAGGTCCCGTCTGGCTTCTCGTCGAATATAAAGGGAATAATAAACATGGCGGAGAAAAAGTTCCAAAACCTAAAGTCTCACGACTGCCACGTGATTATGATGCAATTGCTTCCGATTGCTTTGAGGGGGCTCCTACCGGAAAGTGTTCGAGTAGCCATTGTGAAGCTATGTGCATTCCTCAATGCAATCTCTCAGAAGGTAATCAATCCAGAAGATCTACCACGGTTACAGAACGATGTGGTCCAATGCCTTTGTCAGTTTCGAGTTGGTGTTCCCACCATCCTTCTTCGATATTATGACGCACCTCCTGCTCCACCTAGTCGAAGAGATTTCCATTCTCGGTCCTGTATTTCTACACAATATGTTCCCCTTTGAGAGGTTCATGGGGGTATTAAAGAAATATGTTCGTAACCGTGCTAGGCCAGAAGGAAGCATCGTCAAGGGCTATGGAAATGAGGAGGTAATTGAGTTCTGTATTGACTATGTTCCTGACCTTAAGCCGATTGGTATTCCTCAATCGCGGCACGAGGGGAGACTAAGTGGAAAAGGCAAGATCGGAAGGAAATCCACGATATGTATGGACGGTCATTCTATGACTGAAGCACACCACATAGTTCTGCAAAATTCCAGCTTTGTGGCTCCGTACTTCGAGCAACACAAGAATATTTTACGCTCGGACAACCCGGGGAAGCCTGAATCCTGGATTAGAAAGGCCCACATGGAGACTTTCGGCAGTTGGTTGCGAAAACATTTCATGAATGACAATGATGTTGCAGATCAGCTGTACATGTTGGCCAAGAAACCATCTTCGACTATAACGATTTTCCAAGGGTACGAGATAAATGGGAATACATTTTACACCATCGCCCAAGATAAAAAGAGCACCAACCAAAACAGTGGTGTCCGCTTTGATGCAGCAACCGAGAATGGGCGAAAGGTCACATATTATGGTTACATAGAGGAGATACGGGAACTTGACTATGGACCCTCCTTTAAGGTCCCTTTGTTCCGGTGCAAATGGTTCAAGCTAACAGGAGGTGGGGTAAAGGTGGACGAGCAATACGGAATGACAATGGTGGATTTCAACAATCTTGGTTACCTTGACGAACCATTCGTCCTTGCCAAAGATGTCGCTCAAGTTTTTTATTTGAAGGACATGAGTAGCAAACCGAGGAAACGGAAAGATAAGAAAACGATCAGTACATCATGCGATGATCCAAAGCGCCACATTGTTCTTTCAGGGAAAAGAAACATCGTGGGAGTGGAGGACAAGACAGACATGTCAGAAGATTATAATATGTTTGGTGAATTCCGCCCTTCAAAGTGAACACTGACCCAAGCATTAAGTTAAATGATGAGGATGCTCCATGGATACGGCACAATCGTAAGCAAGCAGGGACACAAGGGAAGAATTGATGTGTAATAATTTATTGTACCAAACTTTGTATTTGGTCGATGAACTGAATGATGTATCAAACCTTTTGTCAAACCTTCAAGGGATTTTAAAGAATTAGTTTTATTTTTCTGATTTTTTTGATATATAATTGTATTTTTAAGATTTTAAAATGAATTAGTTTTATTTTTCTGATTTTAAAAGGAAAAAGGAAGAAGAAGAAAGAAGGAAAAAGGAGGAAAAAAACAGAAGAAAAAAACAGAAGAAAAAAGGAAAAACAGAAGAAAAAAACAAACAGAAGAAAAAAACAAACAGAAGAAAAAAACAGAAGAAAAAACAGAAGAAAAAAGGAAAAGGAAAAAAGGAAGAAAAAAAGAAGAAAAACAAGAAAAAGGAAGAAACAAACAGAAGAAAAAAACAGAAGAAAAAAGGAAGAAAAAAACAGAAGAAAAACAAGAATTTAAAATGAATTAGTTTTATTTTCTGATTTTTTTGATATATAATTGTATTTTTAAGATTTTAAAATGAATTAGAAACAAAATAATATAAACTTTAATAAAATATATAAGTACAAACAAAATAAAAAATATGCCTCCTACTGGGCCAGCACGGCCTGAATACGACTAGAAACCCATCAATGGGCCAGGATTCAGGCCCGCAGAAGGCCCAGTAGGCCCACAAGCACATAGTGACAGAATAGGCCCGTAAGCCTGCATTTGAGAGGAGCTCGCAGTGGTGAGCGCAGCCGCGCTTATAAACCACTGTCGATGCCTCTCGGCTAGCGAGGTGGGACTAAACATCCCACCGCACTGCGCCAGTTCCAGCACAACGCCTTTAGTCCCGGTTGGGGAGGCGGACCGCGACTAAAGGGTACCCTTTAGTCGCGGTCCGCCTCCCCAACCGCGACTAAAGGGTTTTTCTGCGTG